>NC_056731.1:1063645992-1063945992 GCF_019279795.1 Protopterus annectens | reverse complement strand
CATGTATACACATCTGCAATACAACCAGACAGGCCAAACTGTAGAACACAATCCCACAAACATATGAATATTAAAATGTGCGATACAAATGTACAGAAATGTCACCGGCACATCCCCACAGATTGGTCCTTATGGAACCGGCCAAATCAAATGCAACACACCTGGATGCATAATGGAATACCCAGCATCCCCTCCACAGCACATAACCCACCCCCATACCTGAACGTCCACCAAATCCAGCCATACTTGGCCTACTAGCTTGGCGCAGCCACATCTACACATAGTGATCACTACTCATATGTAGTAGGCAGTGCCACCTTAGGCAGTTTCAGGATTGCAAACTATGTATCCCTTGCATGTAAAACCCCCAGCACATTTTTGTAATGCCAAAAGAATGGTCGGTATTGGTCTTGTTAAATTTTTGGATATCCCTCATGGGGTAAGTAACCTGTGTAAACATTAGAATGGGTATGAAGACATGATGTCCAGTCCTGTAGACATCTGGACACAAGTTGGAATGTGCAGTAGTGGGGCACGAGACTGTCCAGCCCTAGATGGTCATGCAGAACCTACTACCCAGGATCAAACACCTGCCCATGACGCACGTGTCCCGACATGAATAATCGAGAGAATATATTGTACACATTCGCATATTGGCACATGGAAATAGGGTGATGAAGGCACAGACATAAACAGGATACCCCCTGATCCACTGTGTGAGGGACAGTCACTGTGTGGGTAGGTGTGTCCTGACCAACAATGATACAATGCCAAATGTCCTGTGATTGTAGGAAATAACTATGTACCATACTGCATGTAACAGTTGCCTAAAGCGGTCATGTCAGGATAGAAAATAGATAATTCATACAAGAAACAGACTAACAACTAAAGTGCTAAAGGTATAGGCCCACAGCTAGGAAACTAATGAATGTTCTAAACCTGCACTGACCATGGGTATGTGTTGGCCTAAACAATCTGGTGTCCCCAGAATATATCCCAACCTGTACATATGACAATGTGTCAACCCTACCAATGGTCAGGGCATTTGCACAATAACTGGCCAGCTTCTTAATCACTCACAAAGCCAGTGACCTTTGGAGGAAAGGTGTTGAATGAGAATGTCCACTTACAACAATGAAGAGTATATAGATGCATTTAACTGCAGAAAATTAATAGTAATACGAATCTGTCAACACGTTCCAAGTTAATAGGACTAATATGGTAGAAGTGTCCGTGATTGGCCCTGATTTGTCATAGCCTTGTCCTTGTCACTGTAGAAACTAGTCCCCGAGTATCACAGAGGTCCGTACACATATGTACACCAACCAACTGTCACATTTGTTGACAGGACTATTGCATACCTGTAGTGAATTTATAACTGATGTCCAGAATAATATTCATTGTATCTATAAATGAATGAAATAGTCAAATGTGAAGAGAAACACATGGAAACCCCCTCCACCCTGTATTATGTAGTGGAACGACTATCCGCCCTATATTATGTAGCGCCGACCTAATAATGTGGTCAGAGGTGCCCAAACACCTGCGTCCGTAAACACAGGTAGAATGTTAAAATCTGGACTAACTCTGTCCATGTGCTACATCTGATATTTGAACAGAGCCAGGGCAGCTCTAGTCACCAGTCAGACAAGCCTAAATCCGGACCAGCTCATGAACACCCTGACAATCAAACACGCGTATGTGCGAGGACTATAAGCGTAGGAGTTCTGAATATCCTTGGATTGAGTAGACATGCAGCACGGGTCCAGAGCAGTAGGAAACAGGGAATGTCGGAAGTGTAGTACTGTGGTTTTCCCAGCAGGAGAATGGATGCCTGCTATGTAAGGAAATTGGTGAGGCGTATGTCAGAGTAGCTATGAACCATGGGTATACATATAAATGAGGCAGAACAACAATAGTGTAGTGGTTAGAGCATACAGCTAACATAAAGGCATTCCGGGTTCAAGTACGGCTATAGCACATATTAATTGTGTAATGAATGCCTCTGTGCTGTAAAGCCAACATTTATACATGTAAAGGTGACCGCGTATCTCGCATGGGGCCGTTAACCAGATTCCATCAATCAAAGTGGTACTTTCATAAGGAATAAGGCACATGTAATCCCAAAGAAGTGGCACTAAACATATGGAACTCAGAATAAGTAGATGCAAGTGCGCCTGCGCGGGTGTACGCAGCTTGTAGCATAGCAATTGTATGTTGTCTTGTACAGCTGTAACTTATATATATATATATATATATATATATATATATATATATATAGATAGATAGATCGATAGATGTGTGTATAGATAAATATCCACAGACTTAACAGAAATATGCAATTATATATATATATATATATATATATATATATATATATATATATATATATAATGAACGTCGAAAGACGAAAGCAAACATAAGGGTTGTGAAAGGAATCTAGAGCAAGTAAGGTATTATAAAGTGCTTGCAGCATATGTCAGATAAAGTTGCACAAGTGTGAGTAGAGCACCGCTATTCAAACCAGAGACAGGGTTATACCAGTAGCCATAACATCGTTGAAGTGCTATGTCAACATTATACACAGACGGAATGTAGTACATGTTGCGACCACCTACACTTGTAACCCACAAATCATTCGTAATCCATAACACCAGGAAAGGCACGTATGTGCAAATATGAATGGATGGTGACCCTGTGAATACACAAGGCGGTAGATAATGTGTGTAGGGTCCCAACGCTCTGGAAAGGGCAATGTGTAAAGGTGTGTCATGGCTGCGATATCAGATGTGTAATGGCTGTTATGCATGGAAACTCAACACGGGTGTGCTGGAGAAACTATGGATATGCGAATATGGACACAGGAGTGCTAGGGTATGTTGCGCCGGTTGCAATGGAGTGGCCTGTGGAGGTCAGCTAGTAAGTAGGTGCGATTCCCAGATAGAGCGTCATCTGAGTGGAGACATGCGTGAATGGGCGTATCATTGTTGGATGTTGTGCATCAGGGCTGGCAGCCCGGCACGTAAAACCTATATGGCACCCATGAGCGGAATGGAGTTCTGCTGTGACAACCCCAAACCGGGAAAAGCAGAAAGACACAACTACATGCAGACATCAATATGTTGACGTAAAATCTCAGTAACACAAATACTCATTCTATTAACATTAATAATGTGAATGTGCACAGAAACAAACACAGTAGCAGGAATAACAGGCTGTGCATACGAGTAATAGGTCAAATGACACTGTATCACATCACACTTATCAGCGGCACCCCAGACATGAAAAACGTGCGACATCTGTCCGCTGTATAGTGTGCAGTATACTGATCACAAGTTCACCGGAGTGAAGTGTCGGTGTCGTAATGACTAAGGCAATAGTATGCTGTTGAAGCAGAGATAAAACCCAATACGCATGTGTAAGTGTCTATGTCCGAGAAATGTATAGGTTAACGGACACACAGATGTATATATAGATAAAAACGTATATATAGATATATATATATATATATATATATATATATATATGTATATATATATATATATATATATCTATATATATATATATATATATATATATATATATATATATATATATATATATATATATATATATATATATATATATATATATATATATATATATATATATATATATATATACTACAAATATATAGATAGATATATATACACAAACAACTGTTATTGATATATGCACATACACACAAAACAAATATATATGTCATTGTAGATATACACATGTATATAACTAGGTTACTTTACAGCAATTAGGGGTAACATATATACATCCCAGGCATATGTGACTGGGAGGTCCAATAAATAACGTTGTACCCACACACCGCCCAGCTAGGCCGGTCAGACATACAGACAGGCAATAAAGATTACTACACTGCTGCTGTCCAAAACTCCGTCAGGAAAGTAGCAGTGGGAGAGATCTGCAAGGTCTACACTTTAAACATGGATAATGGTGTCCCTTGCGGGACCCCAAAAATTCAGTGTATGTGTCAACCTGTTGTCATCGATGCGAGCAGGATGTAGGTGTACATGGAAAAGTAGGTTTTGCAAGTGTGATAATACATGGGTTGACAAAACGTATGACATGTGTCCCGAGAAGGGGACAGTGGGCAATGTGTAGGGGTGTGCTCATACCCCAGCTGCGCTCACAGTAAGTATATGTCATGAGTGCTGTAGAGGGGTGCCAGGTAGGTGGACCACGGGTATGCAATATTGGGCTTAAGTGTGCAGGTGCTGTTTGGCAGAGATGTAGTAGGCCCGCCCAGTGGAAGTCATTAATATTCCTATGTGGGCATAGCAGACGCCTATACGTCCCAAACTTGAAGAGCACATCTACCAGATAGTCTGTAGACCATTGGGGGAATACATAGAGACCAAATCAGTGCTGTGTACTCAATTAGCATGGACGTCCATAGTTATGAATCAGAATGTAACAAAGTCCAACTAAATACTTCCAGAACTAGTGATATTAGGTGGACAGGTGGCGGAATACAGGTAATGACAGATGCAACATGTATGAGTCATAAACGGCATGTACCTCGACAAACGTGAATGAATACATATGCTCTGTGACTGTCAATGTGTCTGGTTAATAGAACCAATCGTCTAAATGTGTCCCACAGTTTTATGCAGTGTTCCTGATGCAGTTTTCATTCTCCCCCATTGGTATGTGAGGTCTGCTAGTGACGGAAATGCATAATTTGATGACCATTTTAGGTAGATGATAGCATAATAGATGAGGTTCCACACCCGTACGCCTTTGAGTGACACACCCGTCTGGGCAGTTGTGTCCTGCAAAATGAATGTTATGGCACATGGCCTGTGAGTTCAGGAAAGGAGGCCATATATTGTGTGTAGTGGTGTCAGAAATTAATTTGTTGTATCAGAAACAGCTTCATGTAATAGGAAACAGTATTAGCGATTATAATGCTACAAGAATAACCTTAACATATGCAAACCATGGAAGTAGTCAGTTTACAACTGGCTGTGGGTATGTGTTGCCTTGACACATGTGATAGCTCTACATATAGGATCTATAGGGCTGCCACCATTCTGAATGGCCAAAGTGGGACCTGCTCTGTAGAAATGTCAGACATACCAGGGCAGAACATACCTACAGCCATGCATAGTACAGCAATATACATATCAGCACAAATCAAAGTGCAGTCTAGCAGCTGTAAAGTTGCTTATGCTACTACATATAACATATTGACATGTCAGGTATACAAGACCTGTAACAAGCAACCACTACAGACACATATAATATGGGAATGTCCCCTAATCAGGACAGTTGTAATGGCTAGAGTATCATCAGTCACATGACATATGCCTAATGAGGGACTGTCCCATGCAAAGTGGGAAAGGTGTTATTCCTACAGTCTCCCATTGTGCAATCTGAAAGGTGGAAAACGTACAGTAGGTATGCAGTAGCATGACTCGCTGGACAGCTGCGTTAACAAAATCATATTCACATGTCAACATTGCAGAGTATCATTTTCCATGTATCAGGCAGATGGGAGCAGATCATATGAGGAACACGCATATAATATGATTACGTCACTGGACAGGCCGCCGAGTCCGTACAGTCGAATGCCTACCATCGCCAAATGGTTAGACATACCTGATACTTTATTCATGTAGTCCGATGTAATACGCATCACAAGGGATCGCACACACCCAGCGTGAGTGACAAATGTAAGCAGAAATGTTGGTGAGTGAGCGGCTGTACGCGTGTTTGTCTACCAGTATGCCAGTAGTGCACTGTCAAAGAAATGTGGAGTCTAAACGGGTAAAAGGTGCTGTGACCAGATATCAGCAGTGCTTAACACTGTGCAAACCCACGCACAACTGCTCCCACCTGCTGGAATGTGCCTTACCCAGTCCATATCCAAAGGCGTCAGTCTGTCTGCAAACAAAGAACCACCCTATTCACGTGTTGGTAGCAGTACCCTGTGCACATAGCTCATGTGAATTAACAATAGACCATGGCATATGTACAGACAATAGACCACACACACACCATGCAGCACAGTCATCCAACAGTATAGCAATGTACTGGCAGATATGTCCGGGCAACTGGTGTATGCATGCCTGGCCGTCCTGTGTGTGTCAGTGTGTGAGCATGCCCAGTATGACTGTTACACATGTTGTTGACTGACATTACCGTCATACCGTCATGTGTGTGAGCATGCCAAGTATGGACAGCTGTATCACATATGTCACATGTCCAGATAGTCAGTACTGTGTTGCCGACCCCTTTGTTCTACACAGACAGGTGTCATGCTGTGTCTGCAGGGTAGATAATGGTCATGTGGCATTGACAGTTGCTACATGTCTGCATAGCATGGGGGGACATCCAACTGCATCCACAGTCCTACACAGCACCGTGGGTGGTGGACATGACTCTCACATGTGTAGGTTGGACGGGGGGCACAGCTGACAGTTGTACACATCTGCCACTACTGTACTGGTATGCCAGGTACTCCATGTCAGTGTGTGGACCTACCTAAATTGCCGGTTGGAGGGATACCAGTGTACGTCAGATCCCAGCATTAAATACCAGCACAGTGGTGTTGGACATCCTAGCTTTCACAACCTACATCAAACCGCCTGGCCTGCTGTAGTCTGTGTGTGTCTTTGGGGGTTGAGGTCATTCATTGGGCATGTCCATAGGCCATTGTATATCATTTGTCGGTATTGGTCCACACCTGTCCAGCTGCATGGAATGTGTGTGGGCTGTACGGACACACATGATGTGCAGCCCATAATCTGCAGTGGGTAGGACACCCTGTGTACTACTGGCTACCATTGTGACCCCTGTATGTGCTACAGATGTCATGGTGCCACTATGGATGTGTACTGTCTGCTGCCCTAACAGTCGGCCACCAAAGTCTCTTGTATGCTCGCATACATACCATAGCAATGAGTAAATACACATTCTAATACAACTGCCAATTTTTAGGTCAATAGACGTACCCTGGGGGTGTTCTGGACCTGCGGACAGTGCTGGAGGGCTGCCTATGTTGGATGCACACAGTGCACCTCCTATACATGGCCGAGCTCAGGTAGTGTCATGTTTTGCATCCATTGTACTGAGTGTGGGTCAGAGAGGGGACATCTGTGGGTACCTACTGTGTCAGTGCATATGCCTTGTGTTGCCTCTTTGCCAAGGGTATGTCATACTGTGCACGGCCTTTCGCCGACTGGACCCTGCTCAGGTAGTTCCTTCACCAAGTCACACTGTGCCTGTACAGGCCTTGGCAGTGGTGTTGGGCTGTGTGGCCCTGCCCCATGCTGTCCTGCTGCAACTGTTACTGCAGGATCAGAATGTGTAGCATAGCAAATACCATAACAAATTGTGTGCATGTAGCTAGTGAATACTGCAGGGCTCCACAGGATATGTCCGGATACCAGAACCATGAACTGAGCATCCCAAACACATGGTCAATTAGATGTCTTGCCTGTGCATCCACCTCATTATGGTGTGAGTGATCAGGTGTGTGTGCATTGCTGCTGGGTGTCATCAGCCATGACAACAGTGGTTACCCAGCATCCCCCACTAGGACACTGTAGGGGATGTCCACATTGGCAAAGGTGTGGTACAGCTGTGTCAGAAGCCATATATCAGAATCATCATAGCTTCCAGGGCAGACAGCACACACATTCAATCTAATGCCCTGGCCATCGCATATGGCCTAGCTGTTAGAGAGTATGCCCCTGCAGTGACTGTAGGCTCTACCCCACTCACCGGGTGGTGCTTTGATGTGTATGTGTGTGCAGGCTATAGCACCCAGTACCCCAGGGTAGTCATCCATGTGGTTAAAGAGATACATATTGCTGGTCTACTAATCATGTGTGTTGAGGACATGTACGTGCTCACTAGCATGTGTTGACATGGCGTCTGTGAACTGGTGCAATGCTCTGGATGCAGATGCCTGTGAGATCCCCATGATATCCCCAGTTGTGCTGTTTGAGGTACCTGTGGCTAGTATACCCTGGCCAACACATACCGTGGTATCCACTGTGATGGGTTTCCCTCGGCCTGTTTGATGTGTCAGGTGTGGCAGGCACAGGTCAGCAAGCCACTGTAGGAGGTCTCTGTCCACCCCATAGTGCTCCACCATCCCAAGCTCATGTAGCCCCTGGTAAGTCACCCTGGGTCTATAAAGTCTTATGCCACCCCAGTAAGGGATATTCGGCAGCATACACATCCTCACTGCCCTCAGCCTCCTGCACATGTTGGTCTATGTTGCCTGCTGCAGCCCATCTCATTTGGTTGGACTGCGTCATGAAATGTCCCCGCAGGTATACACTGGTGGTGTAGAGTGCGGAAGAAACCTGTGTGTATGCTGCTTGCTCACATTACCATACTGTTCAGGTGTGGGCTGGCCATGTCATCTGCTGATTGTGCTGATCATCACCTGTTTGTGCAGCCTGTACACCCTGACTACCCCACCACTGCTGTTGTCCCTCCCAATGTCACCAGGCAGGTATAGACACACCCCTAGCTTAGGTGTGCTAAGGCAGGAGCACTCCCAAGGCAAAGTTCTTCAATGTACGTACAGTTTGCCTGACTCCCCTCCCATGCTGTCAACTATATTCGAGCCCTGCACCCAGCTAACTACACACATACACTCCAGGTATCTGCATCACACCCTGGGGATAAATGGGATACACTATTGTCAACCTCATCTGCATAGTATAGTCTTCTAATGAATAGTTATATGACCCATACCAAACCTCCAAATTAATAACCACTGCTTAGTGTCACTCAGACCCGTACACAACTGGTAACAGGTGTCTTACTCTCACCATATTCGATGTCCCATGGTCTTCCCAGCAACAAAATAACCGGTGTCTACACGACTACAACCCAGGACCCTGCACGCAACAGACAATGTGCTACCACTACGCCATGGCAGATATGAATACATCCCAGGTTATCACGTACAGATCATCCGGCACAAACATTCAATAGTGCTGATGTACCCAGACATAAATATTTATATCTATGTCTATCTCTCTATATCTACATATATCATATATATTATTTGTATACATATATACTTAGATATACATACATACATATACATGTACACACATATGTAGATATTGCATTTATATCACAACAGTGGACCACATGACAGCAAAGCATTAGACAGGCATGAAAAGGAAACTACATGTGCCACCTGCATCATGTAGTGTTGTTAGTATCAAGGCATGTGTGTTCTGTTGCATCACACGGGTCAGACTGTATTAAGGGTAAGAGTAGGGCTGCTGACATTTACTCACCAGACCTAATGGCGAATGTATGCGTTGACAACCCAGTGTCTTGGCAGAATATGTGGGCTGTGGACACTATATAGGTCAGCAACAAAACACACTGAACACATCCCACAGCTAGCCAGCCACAGATACCAACACATAGGGTATAACTGCCAAACACACACACCTACCATGCCTTGGAATCGAGCACCTACCTGTTTAATCTACCACACTACAGCATTACGCAGTAATCGAACGAACTACTGAGTTTCAGCATCATTGCACTCCCAGAGGCATACTTCTAGGTGGATGGCATCATCAGCAAAGGCAAAGATGCCGATAGGGAATGTATGGAGAGTGAGCCATCTAAAAGCATTACACTGTCCCCAGGCAGCTAGAAACACACACACACGTGGCAGGGCCAGGAGTCAAACATACACCTAACTGCCTTATCACACTACAGCATTACACAGTTACAGAATGTGCTACTGAGATGAGATTACTGGAAAACAGCACTCCCAGAGGCATACTTCTAGGTGGATGACATCATCAGCAAAGGCAAAGACGCCGATAGGGAATGTATGGAAAGGGAGCCATCTAAAAGCATTACTCTGTCCCCAGGCAGCTGGAAACACACACCGGGACTGGCCGGGCCGGGATTCAAACAGACACCTAACTACCTTATCACACTACAGCATTATGCAGTTACAGAATACACTACCAAGATTATTGGAACACAGCACTCCCAGAGGCATACTTCTAGGTGGATGACATTATCAGCAAAGGCAAAGACGCCGATAGGGAATGTATGGAGAGGGAGCTGTCTAAAAGCCTTACTCTGTCCCCAGGCAGCTGGAAACACACACACACTAGGCAAAGCCGGGAGTCGAACATACACCTAACTACCTTATCACACTACAGCATTATGCAGTCACAGAACGCGCTACCGAGATTACTGGAACACACCACTCCCAGAGGCATACTTCTAGGTGGATGACGTCATCAGCAAAGGCAAAGACACCGATAGGGAATGTATGGAGAGTGAGCCATCTAAAAGCATATTACTGTCCCATGGTAGACGTAGACAAACACATGGCAGTGGTGTGAGTGGGACAACTGCCTATCTATGGAGCACTATTACAACACTACATGGATACAAGGTGTGCCACAGACAGTACACCCTTCAAGACAGTCCCAGTGTGTTCAATGTAGGAATCCATCCTGACGTGGGGTATGGACATTTGTTTCCTGGATGACCACTATCGCTATACAGGATTTCAATGGTCATGCCCATACACAGAGCCACATAACCGACACAAGGTGTCACTGGGCATGCTCACACACTGAGTAGCACACATCCGTTTGGAATGTACTGTGTGTCCATCTACACAACGGCGTACTGGGCATGCTCACACACTTAGTAGTAGCAAAGGGCTGTCTTGTATGCACACGGATTCTAAACACGGATGGGCACAGTTTGGAATGTACTGTGTGTCCATTTACACAATGGCGTACTGGGCATGCTCACACACTTAGTAGTAGTGAAGGGCTGTCTTGCATGCACACGGATTCTAAACATGGAAGGGCACAGTGTGTCGATAGTGAACATTGTTAGCACGAATGCTGCACTACACACATCTGACACCGGTCGTCAGTGCTAGCTGTGTAGCATTCGTGATCACAGCTGACAATGCAGATCCAACAATGGGGAATATGGACATCTCTGCAGTGAGGAACACCTGGCATATGGCACAGTTGTGCACAATAGCACTACCACCGTATACCTCAAATAAAGACATGTGGGCCATAAGAACGTGACGGACTGCTCCAGGTGTTGCTGTCCCCACGTACATGAAGGCCACTCACATGTACTAACCAATACACACTCAAGAGCCATCACAGATGTCTCAGGTGCAGATCACAGTGGTAAATGCCGCATTCTACTATGTAGCCCTCAGACATCACCATGTCCTTGGACCAGCAACACACATCCATACATTACTACACCACCATGTTACTCATGACCAGTGGACTGTACATAGGTCTACAGCAACTGTGCAGACTACACATGTACTGACAGGGTTCCATCATGTGGTATGCAATGCAATGATACCACAGTTCATAACCAGGTCGGCTCTACACATAACAGGGGCCCTGGGTCTTACACAGCTGTAACAGATGACTGTCGCTGTACACCAGAAAACACTCATGTTTGGATATGACATACATGTAATCACAGTGGATATGTACATGGCCCACACACACACAATGCATATGTACATAGCATAGCTTTTGCTGTCCTCCATGCAGACAAGTGGCTACAGCAATCACACGCATGCACATGGAAGGTAGGTCCATGGCTGTTGAATGCTAACAGTACATAAGGTAGCAATGTTGACTGAGGTAACATTCCCTCTGTACAAATTACCCATGACAAGTAACATATCATACAACAGTCCATGTGTCGTGTATGCCATCACACATGTCCACCAATTTCAATGCATACAAACATGGCTACATGATAGGAATGTGGGACAAACACACATGTACATGGTGTGGTGTGCGTGCAGCTACCATGCATGTGCAGTAGCTGATGTATGTCGTTCATCTGTGTCTAACTACAACATGCAGTTGCAATGCAGCCCCATCATTGATACCTGTATATGGTGAAATATTGACAGTACAGTAGGATGTATATCAGGTATGGGTGGATGTGTGTACATAAAGTGGTGGTCCACCTTTGCAGATGGACGTTTGCTGAAGACAGCTCACAGGTGTGTCACAAGCTGTCCTACCATTACATGTGCAAACAGTATGCTATGTTACTGTTACTTGAAGGTGAAGACATACAACCTACACAGCAGTCAGGGTGTTACTGACTGCACTTCACTTGACACCTGTAACACTTACATCCTCCCATGTGCATATAGCAGCACAATTGCCGAAGGTAGCGTTGGTACACATAATGCGGCCAATACAGCTGCATGTTTGTCAGACATATCATCATATAGCAGGTGCATGATTCACAGTACTGCCATGTGTGTTTGCTTGTGTGACCATATATGCCATGTATGGTGGGGAATACATCCCAATTGTTACACACCCCTGTACACTGTTGTAGAGATCTGTACATACTGCAGTGTAGAAAGCAAGATGTAGGCAGGGGTGGTGTGTGTATCACACACATGTCAGCTATCTGTAAGTGAATGACATTTGTGGACTCCACAGTGTGTGTGTGTGTGTGTGTGTGTGTGTGTGTGTGTGTGTGTGTGTGTGTGTGTGTGTGTGTGTGTGTGTGTATGTATGGCTGTCTGGTGCATGGAGTGAGGGTGTATGCTACCATACAGAACAGACAGGATCCCTAACCCCTCATGGTGATGCAGTCTACTACCCTGTTGATGCCATCGGTCTCAGCCTTACTGGCTACCTGTACATGTTCATTCTCTGTGTCGCATCATGTGGGTGCACAGTACTGTGAAGGTGATTACCACATAGGCAGGGGTCCTCACCTCAACACTATCAAGTGTGCGTTATAGTGTTGTTGACCCTGTGAGTGTGGTCATGTTACTGTGTGTTTCTGTGTATGTCTGTGCGTGTTCTCATCCTGTAATGTGACAGTGTATTACTGCTACACAGTGAGGCCTCATGCTATCAACTGGCCTCTAACGTTGACATCAGCCAGACCACTGTGTAAACCCCCCGTACCATGTCACCATACCCGTGATGTGACCCGGTATGGATGTCACGATTCTAGCCACTGTAGTCTATTAAACAGCTCACATGCTTCTGGATCAGTAGATGTGTGGACATCTGTGGAATGGTAGCCTTTCTAACAGTGAGGTTGAGGCTACGCATAGCATGCTGGTATTGCCATACATGCCTGTGAGTACTCCACATTTACACATGGGAAACTGCAAACACTGCTACTTATTAGCACATGCAAGTAGACCTTAAGGAAGGAAGCAAGGCATCATTACCAACATGCTGTTACTGTTGTTACCAAGACACATACTGTGAACATACAACAATGCACTCTAGCTGCAAACACTGTAACATAATGGCACATGCAATTAGACCTTAAGAAAGGAAGCAGGGCATAATTACCAACATGCTGTTACTGTTGTTACCAAGACACATACTGTGAACATATAACAATGCATTCTAAACCTGTACTACATGGTATGTCTGGTGCATGTCAACAGTACACAACAAATGTAATATACACTTCTCACTACTCTGTTCACCCTGTGCATCAGACCATATGAGCATGTCCCTGCACCAATGGTGTGGATGACAGGGATGCAGCACTGGCATCATCATATGCACAGGGTGATAATGTTTGCCAGGGGCATAGACTGCACCAGTGGATAACATCATGTGTGTGGGTTAGGGCCGGTGATCTGATTAGACATGTGTGGTCATTATGCATGTGGGTGTTGCGGTGCCCTACAGATGTTTCTGCTGTGTGCGTGTATGTGTGCACGCAGTTCTGCCATGTGTCCAGCCTACACAGGAATATTATTGACAGCTCCAGATTGTACAGACCAGGGTGTACAGCTCACTGTGTCCAGCCATGGCCATGTGACCTGTGCCTGCCAGGGGTTGCACGGGCACTAGCAGGCAGAGGTACAGATTGGCTACTGTCCGATGACACATGTCCACTGGAACCGTGTCCTCACTGTGAACGTCCAGAGCCATGTCCAGGTGCCTGCTGTGTCCTGGTGTGGACAGCACAGCACAGCTGCACTGCTACTGCTACCGGCACTGTGGGAGCGGGCATGTGAGGTGGCTCATTCACGTTGACCTGCACAAGGTGATGTAGCTGGCCTACATCCATGTGGCCTACGCCTCACTCCTACCAGATGTTCCAGCACAGACAGCTCACGCTCACGGATTGCCATGCCACAGTCAAGGATTCCAACCATGTCACCCAATCGCCTGTCCAGAACATCAGCGATCTGCTGTTGAGCATTTGCCAATGCCTGGATGTTGTTGTTTAAATAACGGATAGCAGCCCTCTGAAGCCTCTGCCCCTCTGTGTTCTGCCGTTCAGCATGTGCCTGTGCTGCCATTACAGTCTGTAACATGCATCGGGTGATACCAGCTGCTGCACTCTGTCCTGCAGGTGCATGTCTGCCAGTGGTCCTATGAGCAGCACTGGCCACATGCCTGTGTGGCATATCTGCAGTCATTACACTGACACCATGGTGTGGAGACACACATTCTGTAGCCACCACACATTCCTGTTCCAAGCTAACACATGCTGACTGTCCTTCCTCTATGGCCACTGGTGATGGGGTATGTGTTGGCATGAGAACTGTGTGCGGGGAAGAGGGGGACATAGCTGGGATGGCAACCATTGGCACAGATTCAGCCCCTGACAACCCTGCCTGTACCTCATGCATATGTTCATCACTGCTAGTATCTGTGGGGACACTAACATCAGATGGACCGCAGGAGGGTAATGCACCTACATCACCTGTGAATGCAAAGAAAGACACTACATTACAATAGACACACAGACACACAGACACAGACACACCATGCATGTGATTTGACAGATGGCATGCAGCATGCATGTGATACAGCAGATGGCATGCAGCTCAGACATTAATAGTGGTAGTTAGTATACCTGCCTGGGTTGCACACAACAGCAAGCAGGTGTCATATCAGAAGCCATGCTGTTCCCACAATTATGGTAGTAAGCATGCATCCCTGTGATACACCATGTGGACCAGCACAGGTTAACAGTACACATGGCTGATATCCCCTTGACATTGGCATGTAATATGACATGTAATCTACTGACTTGTGCATTGACATGCATACATGTCTGATATAATGGTGTCCTGACACATGTACAGCTGTGTAATGGGTATCACATTGCAGTGTTATCTGTATGCCCTACAGATAGAAAGCACATTTAGCAGATGTGCATGAGCATTGAAGGGTAGTATGAGACGTCTACATTGCTATACAGTGTGAAGTACAGACACTGTGCCATTGCATGGCATCATGAGGTGCCTATATTGCTATACAGTGTGTAATACACACACAGTGCATAGCCATGACTGTGTGCATACACATTACATAACTACTGTGGATTGTCACCCACGTCGCTGAGGTGTATACACACTAAACCATGCTGTGTCATGTTACAGGTCACTGGAAGACCTACAGATGACACCCCTGCACAACTACTAAAATGTCTTAGCTGCCTGACAACCGTGTCCACACAAGGCAGACTTGTCAATACACCATGTCCCACATGACATTTATGTACCACACACACGAGGTGCATGGCTGACAGTGATGTCTAACAGCAGCAAGGGAAATGTACGTTATCTGTGGTTTGATGTGGTGTCTATGTCTGTGGCAGCTGTACAGGTGACTACTGTCATGCTATGACACAGTCATGATGTTCAACACATCTTATATGGTCAAAATAAGTGACACCTCCGCAAGCTGTGCACAGGCTTTTAGGATGTCCAGTGTTCCACATCAACTATATAACCATTCAACAAAGGCTATAGTTGGACCATGTGTGGACAATGTGCAACAGGGTGTATACACATCACATCTATTGTGTGGCTACATGTCTCTGGCCATCCTCCATGGCCATGTGTGAACATGTGTTGGCCAAATGTTTGTGATGGCTGTCTGTCTCACATGTCTGTGTTGTCCCATATGACATACACCCATAGATGTCAGATACGTCACTGTCCACAGGGTTATGCAGACAAAGGGTTGTATGTTTGGTATGTGGGGTATGTATTATGGGATAGTGAGACAACATTGCAGCCGGAACACTACATGTCTGGGACTTGTCAGATGGCACATTTTGCTTGTTTGTTTGTTTAATTTAACTGTGGAGGCTGCCCACTAAATTGTGCTAGCCTGTGTAACTAATTTATCACTGGCTCTACATTTTCTGTGTGTTTCTACCAAAAAAACAAAAAAATAATCCTTGTTTTCCCACCTTCCTCGACTAGTTTAGACCAGTTTACAGGCATTGCTTTATTCTGGGCTGTGGTGTAGTTCCTGTGTTGTCCATTACCTTACTTGGATAGAAGGAAGTTTCTTTGCTCACCAGTGGGAGTGGGGAGCCTTGAGCAGCCTACCTGTCCTTGGGGGAAGTGATCTCAGTACAAGAAGCTGTAGTAATTGGTTGTTTGGGACCATTTCTAGCTCTTTTGTAGTTCACTGTTTAAAATCCGCATTTGCATGGCTTGCAGTTATGCGCATAGCGCTTGGTTAAACAAGGTTAAACTTTTTCTGGCTCCGCCAAGTCTGGTCTTCAAATTTTCCCTTAAGGAAGCTCTACTCTTAGTATAACCAGAATACTCACTGTATTATAAGCCTAGCACTTGTTCTCAATACTTCTCTACTAAGTAAGCACTCTCGTACTAAGTAAAGCACTACATCTACTTACCACCCCTGTGAATACTCACTTCCCTTAAAGGTGTACCACTCCCTTATACTGTTCTAGCATGTCGAGTGGTAGATTACTGGCATCGTCTCCAGTTCAGCTGGTCAATCTGGGCATCTTGAGACAATGCTACAATTGTCTCATGTACACAGGCAACCCTCTCCTCCTCCCAACAAACACAAATACATGTGAGAGATGCAACTATATAGCCAAACTGGAGGCTGAACTCTCTCAACCCAGGGCTGGCATGACCAGACAGGAAGAGATGGCAACCACACACACAACAATCCCAGTCCCACATAGACCTACCACAACTGCAAACCAAACACATAAAAACACAAAGATATACTCGGAGGCTCTAATAAAAAACTTACCAAAACAACAGAGGCTCCCAAAGCAGACATCCAAAAATCCACCACCTCAAAACAAAACACATGCAACACATACTTCAATAAATCAGTGTGTCGACCAATTGCAGCCCTTAAGGCCAAACACCTTGCCTGATACACTAGTAATAGGTGACTCCATAGTCAGACACACTGATGTCCCACTGACCAGGCTGAACAAAGAGAAGGTGACTGTGCACTGTCTATCGGGGGCTAGGATCCGCCACATAACACACGCACTCAGGTCACTCCAAAGCAAGTACAAATATGACTCCATCATTGTCCATACTGGTGTGAATGACCTGAGCTGTACCTCCCTGGACTACATGAAAAGAGACATAGAGGAGCTCTCCGATTATGTAGCCCAGGCTGGTATGACCCTGACCCTGAGCAGCATCTTGCCCTCACCAAGAATGATACCACAATACAAAGACAAGATGATCAGCTTTAACAATTGGCTCGAGTACTGGTGTCATTCTAAGGGGATCCAGTGTCTGTCTGCCTGGGATGATATGTTGGACAAGCCACGCTGCTTCGCAAGGGATGTCTTACACCTGTCACCACTGGGCTTCCAGATAGTGGCTAAGGCTCTTGCCACCCCCATAGTGCCTTTTTTAGGCAAGGCTCAAAAGACAAACCCACCTCCTTAGAAAACAAAAATGGAAAAAACTAAGGGTAATGCTGCTCAACGCCAGAAGTCTAAATCTCAAGATGCAGGCACTTGATGCACTCCTCAGCATGGAGAACATTGACGTCTGTGCAGTAACTGAAACCTGGTTCAAGGCTCCTGAGAGCACCCCAGCACTACCAGGCTATACCTCGTATCATGCTTTTCGCCCCAAAACCGGGCGAACCACAAAGGAGGGGAGTGTCCATATTCATAAAGGACACCCACACCTCCAGGTTAGTAGCAACACATGAAGCATCAGAGACCATACAGGTGCAACTAACCATAGGCAAAACTGCTATACAACTGGTAGCATGTTGCAGACCACCCTCCCAGTCTCAAGAACCCCACTCAGCCTTCCTGAAGACATTGGAGGATATGAATGTATCACAAAATACCATCATACTGGGAGACTTCAACTACCCAAACATAGATTGGGTACATTATTCTAGCCCTAATACCCTAGCCCAAAGGTTCCTGGAATTCATAAATTCAAATGCACTGGAACAACTAGTCACCTCTCCCACTAGGGGAGATAATATACTAGACCTGATCATCACAAACATGGGGACAAAATGCTCCACACCGGAAGTATACCCCTCACTAGTGAGATCTGACCACAAACTAATCACCCTGGATATACATATCCCACCTCCACGCCCAGCACAAAAAACCACAGTGAAAAACCTCAAAAGCAGACTTCACTCTTCTTAAGACTGAGATGGTATCCTTTAAGCCCACTGTGCCAGTGGATACCACATCAAACAATGCCGAATCCTTCACAAATGCTTTCTATGGACATCTCCAAGAATGCATGGATCATGCAATCCCAAACAAATCCAAGTCCCTCTCCACCAAATGTAAGCGTCCTGTCTGGTGGACCTCAGCCATAAACAAATTGTATAACAAAAGAAGGAAGCTACTGCACGTCAGAGCGAAATCCCATGAAGGGAAGACATCTCTGATCAACATTAGCAGAAAACTACGTTCTCTCATAAAAACATCCAAGGCAAACTTTGAGAGAAAAATCGCTAAGGACACTAAAGATAATCACAAAGCCTTCTTCAGCTATGTTAGAAACCTGGGCGGAAACCCTCAGATATGCTCAGAGTTGGTTCACAACAAAAAATACACTGAACCCACAGATATTGCTAACATTCTGGCTGACAGGTTCAGTGCAAATTTCTCGCCTCCTTCACCCCCAAAAGAAGAAATACTTATCCCAGCTGAATGTAATCTCCCTGTAATCTCAGATGTCCAAGTGAGAACCGCCCTAAACAAAGCAAAAAACACAGCATCAATGGGACCTGACGGTAACCCGGGGTGCGTGTTACGTGAACTTCAAGAGGAGCTAAACCCACACATAAAAATGCTATTTAACCTTAGCCTTACTTCGGGATATGTACCTGAACACTGGCATACAGCAAGAGTGGTCCCACTCCACAAGGGGGGTGCCTCTACAGACCCTGGAAACTACCGCCCCATAAGGTTAACTAGCCTGGTCTGCAAAGCTATGGAAAGAATCATTATGGAACTCATAAACAGAGACATAGGGGACCTACAGACACTTGACCCCACCCAGTTCGGCTTTGTAAAGGGCAGATCCCGCCTTTTAAACCTGGTTGGCTTTTTCAAAACAGTCACTAGAGCCATTGATGAGGGCAAAGCAGTCCATACAGCATACCTGGACTTGGCTAAGGCCTTCAACACAATACCCCACTCAGGCATCATAGATAAGCTAAACAGCTTAAAAGTAAACCCTTATGTCACTAGATGGGTTGCAAACTGGCTAAAGGACAGAACCCATAAAGTTAAAATCGCTGGAGCAATGTCAGACTCAAAGCCAGTCACAAGTGGTGTCCCACAGGGATCTGTCCCGGGACCCCTCTTGTTCGGCATTTATTTCTCAGATGTGAAAGCAAACATGGGAGGGCTGTGGCTGACAAAGTTCGCAGATGACTGCAAACTAGGCGCCATAGTCGATACACCAGCAGACACACACATCCTACAAAAAGGCCTCACTGAAACGGACAACTGGTGCCATAGTCATGGCCTTAATCTAAATGCCAAAAAATGTATAGTCATCCTTTTGGAAAAAACAAAGTACCCACAGATTATCACATAGACAGCAACCCACTGAGTACGGAAAAAGTAATCAGAGTCCTAGGGACCCAAGTAGACAGCGACTTCTCATTTGACACCCACATTGCCAAAGTGGTTAGAAAAACATTTTACCTTGCACACCTCATCATGAAGGGATTCACATCCAGATCCAAGGATGTCATTGTACCCCTATATTCCTCCCTCATCAGACCCATGATTGAGTACAATGCCCCATTTGGTATGTACCTCACCCGGCACTTGCAACAGCTGGAGAGACCACAAAAGTACCTCACCAAAAGGATCAAGGGTCTCCAGCATATGTCTTATTCCGCCAGACTAAAGAAACTTCAGCTCTATTCAGTAGCATACTGCCTGCTCAGAGGTGATCTCTGCCTGACGTACAAGGCCATGTCCAATCAGGATCTGATGGACATGCTCCACCTCAAAAAATCCAAATCCATCAGGACCACGAGAGCTAAAGACTTAAACCTAGGCACAAGTATGAATAAGACATGCTGGAGGGATAGATTCATAACCCAGAGGCTTCCCATGCTTTGGAACAGGATCCCAGTTCATATTAGGCAGAGCCCCTCACTGACTCTCTTCAAGAGAAATCTTGATGAGTGGATGGGAGATCGAAAGTTTACCCCAGGGGTCACATCTGTGTCACTGCTAGACAGGGGCACAGTAAACTAATTCAATTATATAAGGGGACCTTCATTGTGTCACTACTAGACAGAGGCACAGTATTCTAGATTTATTCTGTACATTTTTGTACCATTTCATGGGGTGGCAAAAGCCACATCACTATGGCTAGGCTTACAAATGCCACAGGGCAGATAGCCTAGTACTATACTATGAAACTATGAAACTATGTGTGCACCCATTACAGGGACATCTTACACAATGGTGAATCCTGTGGGCTGCCCATATCCCAACTCACTGTGTGGTACTGTTTGCATACCACACATGTGTTGTTCCAGTGTATAGTACATAATGTGCCTACATTGAACAACACCTCCACTGTTGTATGCACAGCTGTCCACACATCTAGCAATGACAGATACTGTGGTTTCATGTCAGTGTTTCATTTAGTTTGTATATATTGCACATGGGTAGCCAGTGTGCTTGATGACAGATGCAACCTGTATATCGTGACTGGACCATACGTTATGTGTACATGTGTTAACTGGCCACATGGCGAATAGATATATGCATTAACATGCCTAATACTGAAAACTGTCTCACCTGCAATGGACTGATGTCTGTGTGGCATGCCAGAGGTACCTGTATAGGGGTGACACAGCAGTTTGAATATTATCCATGACTGTATGACAGCTACAGGGTGCACTGTGCATATTAACACATTCACCTGTACAATAGCATATAGTATGCACATGTGTGCATACACAGGGTAGCATACTATAGTATGCGGCATGTGTGTAAACATACCTTGCGTATGATGTTACATTACATATTGTACAGTGACACATGCAACTAAATGGGATATAATAGTCATATGTGCAGTAGTGACTTACCAGGCAACTCCAGGCTCAGTGGTTGGGAGACACCCACTTCCACGATGGCAGCTAGTGTTTGTGGATGCTGTTCTGAGGGTGTCACCAGGCTGGCCAGTAGCTCCTCGGTGTCTGTGATTGGGGGCTGGGTTGGTGGCCCACCGCCTGTTCCACCTTGTTCCCCGGCGATTGCATTGGCACGCTGTTTCACATGTCGTATCAGGTCCGTGCAGTGTCTGCGCACCTGCTAGTAGGTGCAGTTATGGGCACCCACATCATTAACCCTCCTGCGTAGTTCCTGCCACAGGTCGTCATGCTGCTGGGCATGCTGTGGCACATGGCTGAACAACACCTCATAGTTATCATGGAGGTACGAGATGAGGGAATCATCCTCCAGGCAGCTATATGCTGGCAGGCGTGAATGAGGCATTATCTGGAAGACATAATGATGGAGACAGGTCACAGTATCACAGAGGTGTACAGAGATACAGCTGCACATATATTTGCATTAAATCTAGTGCATATGAACAGTTAGCCTTGCAAATCGTCATGACACTGACATGACTGACATGTTTGTGTCACACACATGTAACACCCGTTGTGCATTGGATATCATCACCATATATGTGTGTCACCTCATTACATTGTTCATACTTGATGTGAATGCTGTCTTGATGTGGGCATGTCTGTTTGCCTGTACTGGTGTTCTTAACTATCAGCACATGCCTGGATGTGTCACCAGTAATGCTGTTGACCTTGATGCTGTGTATATGTCACATATCAACACATACACTGCCTTAACGGACATGAGCAGTGACAATGCACACATGTGCATGGAAACCTTTACATGCATGTGTTTTGCCATATACATCTACACGGCACTGTACAGCAGTTCACCATCCTGCCACGTATCGCCTGTGTTGCACATGTGATACACATGGGACAATGGCTAGCCGGACGTTATTTGCAGGGATGGTTATCAACTATAGCATGTATGGGCAAGGTTTTCTAGCTGTATCCAACAGCCATTTTGCCACCACCAGGTGCATCAGTGCCACATTACTGATCCAGACAGTTAATGATACATCTACCATGCGGTCATCGCACCATGTATGACAGAGATGACATGTGCAGCTTTGATGGACAGTGTTTTATGGTATGGCAGGAGTATGTAACATGTATGGCACAGGGATCTGTCCAGCATGTGGTGATCCTTGTAGTAGGACAGTGGCTGTCCATGATGTATGTCTTTCAGATCAGGATATGTACGTGTAGCATGTCCAACATCACAGTATAGCACATGTCTTTATGCAAGGTAGCCAGCATGCTTCCTAGTGGAGATGAGGATTGTGAAGGCTGGTATCACCCATCCACACATGGCCAATACCCCTTAAAGGTGATATGTGATCTGATATTGGTCACCCGAGTGCTAAGTATGCCTGTCCAATGATCTCCATGCTCATGGATGGCACCCTGTCATGACATGGGTGCCTCATATGACTACCTAATAGGCCTGGAGATCTCACCAGCTCAGGGAGGTGAACTGCACAGCACCATCCCTTACACACAGTGTCCATAATGTTGACCGCTGCCTAGGTGGTAGTTAATAGGTACAGGGTTATTCACCTAGTGGTGACAATGCTATTATCAGCTGTCAGATTGTGCACATATGTGTTGCACCTCACCCACAAAGCCCATTCTGTATATTGTCCACAACACTGAGACAGCTATTGCTCCTAGGTCATGGCCATTCACATCCTTACATATGCAGATGCCTCCCATTTGTCTGTGTGGTATGGGCTACAATGAGGGGGGAGTACAAAACATTAACCCTGTTTTACTGTAGCTGCCACTGGTGTGATATGCACATGTCACTCAGACACCTTTTGTAGTGTTGCTTCTGTCAACAGACCACTGGTAGACCACTCCTGTGACATGCGAAGGTACATCTATTATACTCAGTGTAGCTGGAACACAGTATGGGGGATGTCCTATGACCTGTCACAGGTATGCTATGCAGTGTGAAATCATCCGTACTGTCATCTACATCTGTACTGCTAACATCTACATTGATAAAGGTTCATAGACTTGTAGACCATACTCAGCAGGGTAATAGTGCAGTGCCTCCAATTATGACTGGCGTCTCCGCTTGCAGTGGGTTTATATTATCCAACACCCTATCTGTATTGCACATTCATGCTCAGCACTTGTTCAGAACATGTAAGCACTTCATGAGCTACTAATTACTATAGCACCCATTCCAACTAATTTCTTACAAGTACACTGTCTGTCCTTACATTTCCAGCTTGCTTACAGTACAACAGCTGTTGTACACACGTAACTTACATATCTTGTGAGACATGGTTGAATATACAGGCATGTCCAAGTGTCACTTACCAGTGTTATTGCCTGTCTATATGATGAATATGGCAAACATGAGGTAATAGAGTAATTGTCTCATGTTCACAGTCAATGCTCACCTCCCAACATACGACACTACAGCCTGTAGCCATGCTGGGGGTAATGCTCTCACCAACCCAGACTGAACCTGATATTGATGTGGGGACGTTTAACATTTGCAACACACTGCACACTCATCACATAGTCTCACTAAATCTCCACCACCACAGGCCACACATAGTATGACTACAACATTTGCAGAACCTCTCTATACTCTCTGTGTAGGCAACAGAGGCAGCCCCCATCACCAAACACAACACCAATTACTTATAGCCCACAGACTCATGTGTGCTCATCAACTACAGCCAATAGTGTGTCATAACATACCCAACACACCGGTCATAGGTGACTCTGTAGGCGGTCACACTGATGTCCCACTCAGCAGGCTACACAAGGCGATAGTCGCTTACATCTGGCTGTCGGGTAACAGGATCCGCAACATAACCTATGCACCCATGCCACACCTCACCAGGTGCAATTTGACTGTCATTCTCCATGTTAGTGTGACTGCCCTGAGATGTAACTTCCTGGACTACATGTACAGGGACATGCAATAGCTCTCCGGTCTTGTAGCCCAGAAGGTATCGCCCAAGCTCTGAGAAGCATTCTGCATTCATCCAGACTGATACCACTGTACAACAACTGAATGTTTCACTTCAACAGTTGCCTATGCTTCTGCTGTCATTCCACAGGCATCCAGTATCTGTCTGCTTTGAATGACATGGTCAGCAAAACACGATGCTTTGGCACAGATGACCTACACCTGTCAGCCCTGGGAGTATAGGTAACATGTAAGGCTCTTGCTGCTCCTATACTGCCTGTCTTGGACAGTTTCCAATAACATTCACCACTAGAACAGGAACAGGCAAGCAAAACCTGGGGTACTGTTACTCAGTGCTTGACATCTTCATCTCTAATGCACTCAGGCGAGGCACTCCTTATAATGGACCACTTTGATATCTCTGCAGTGACTGGGACCTGCCTCTAGGCTCTGGAGAGCACACCTGCACTGACAGGTTACACACAGACCACACCTTTCAGTCATGTAACCAGGACCGGAACACCCACGGTGGAAGTGTGTCCATATTTCACAAGGATGTACACACCTCAAGGCTGGTTTCTTAGCACAATGCATCAGAGGTGATCCATGTACAACTAACTGTGAACAGAACTGCTATACATATTGTAACTTGCTACGGATTCAACAACATACCCCACGGTTACCGGCCCTCATTTATTGGTGTACTGGACAGTAGGGTTCAGACAGATACTACTGATGTGAGACTGACACTACCCCACACTTAACTGGGATACCTACTCATGTACCGACACATTAGGCCAACACTTTCTGGGATTCATAACCTCCACTCGGCTGGATCAATCCATACACACCACCACCAAGACCAACAATATCCTAGACATGGACATTAGCAACATGTGACTGGTGTTCCACACCTGGGGTTATCCCCTCATTGGTAGTTTCCGAACATATGCTAATCACCCTTGTTATCCACATCCCGGCACCACACCCATCACGGAATACAGAGTACAAGATTTCTACAACGCCTACTTCAGATGTCTTATGACAGCAGTAGTAAACGTCATGACACCCGTGCAGATGGACAATGCACTTACAAATGCTGAAACATACACCAGTGCACTTCATTAGCACTTACACGACTGCATGGATCATGCTGTCCCAAACAGAGCCATAATGGTACCCACCAGATAATGGACACTACTCTGGGGGTCCAGTTCCATGCACATAATGTACAACAGAAGGTGGAGGTTGTTGCAAAGTGGAGTACAATCCCATGGGTGGGGTAGCTCACTGGTCAGTCTCAGTAGGAATCCGGGATCCCTTATCACATCCTCCAAAGCTAGTTACATAAACATTACTGCGACACATTCCAAGGACTACCACAAAGCATTATGGAGGTATGTCAGTACTCAATGGCAATACCCACATCTGCTCTGACATATGATGGTTAGGCAGGAACATTACAGACTGACTGCTATTGGCAACATCCTGGCAGATAGGTTCAATGCTAACTTTACATCCTCTCACTCCCTACAGGGCCAAAATCCATACAGGAACAATGCAGAGTCCCTGGGGTCACAACTACGCAGTTCCAACCTGCACTCTCTAAGGCCTGGAACACAGACTCCATGTGACCGTCCAACATACCATGCTGTGATTTACACAAACCTCAGAACGACATGGCTCCCCACTTGGCCACCAGATTCAGTAATAGCCTTGTATCAGACATTGTGGCCCCTGAATGGTGCACAGCAACAGTTATCACACTCCACACAGGTGGCACCACAATGAACCACAGGGACTATTGCCCTATACGCCTGACTAGACAGTTCTGCAAGGCTATGGGGGACATCATCATGGAAGTCAGTCACAGAGACATTGGTGGCCTCCAGACCTTTGATGCCACCCACGTTGGATTTGTTAGGGCCAGACCATGGCGCCTACACATGGTGGACTCCTTAGATATAGTTACCAGGATAGTTGATGATGGTAAGGGGGTCCACACAGCCTACATTGTCCTCTCATTGGCTTTCAGCACCATTCTCCATTCTGGTATTGACAACATACACATCCACCTGCACATCGACCCCTACATCTCGGGATGCTATGCAAAGTGGCTCACGGACAGGACCCACAAAATGAGGGTAGCATACCATGGTACCTACTGTAATTCAGTTACATTTGGCATGCCACAGTCCTGGCCCCTCATGTTTGGTATATGCTTCCCTGAGGTACAGGCTAGCACAGAGGGACTTTCCCTGAATAAATTTCCATATGATTGCAAACAAGGAGCCATGATTGATCCACCAGCTGATACAAACACCCTCCATAAGGGTGTCACTGTGACGGATACCTGATGTCAATAACATGGCCTCAAGCTGCATAACAAAAGGTGCATAGACATCCCCTTTGGATTACACCAATCACCCACTGACTATCACATAGGTGGTAGTCCCCTACATACATGTGACATTATACGGGATCTTAGTACACACGTATATAGCACCCACTCCTTTGATAACCATATTGCCTATGTGGCATGGATATCCTTCTACGTGGCCACCCTTATCTGTAATGTGTTTGCAGCTGGAACAAAGGTACCCATTGTACCTCTATACTCCTGACGTATGACACATGTTCAAGGGTACAACACCCCTTTTGGGGTGTACCTTACACAACAGCAATGGCTTTACATACCACAACATTAACACACCATGAGGATTATTGACCTCCGAAGGATGACATATGCGGAACAACTATGGACACTACGACTGTACACATTTGCATACTGCATACTCAGGGGTGACCTCTGCTGAACATACAGGGCCCATGTCCACAACAATATTTATAGATATACTCCACATAAGCAACATAAGCCAAAGCCACTGAGAGCAACATGTTCATGGAAATGTGCACAAATGCAACAATGAGTGGGATGTGCTTGAGGGAAACATTCCTGAACCAGACACTCACCATGCTTTGGAACATGATTCCTATTTACATCAAGCAGGGACACTCACTAACACTCTTCATGAGATACCTTGATGGGTGGATGGGAGACACACATGTACAGCAGGGATCACTGCAGTGGCTGTACTGTATACAGGTGTGCAGGTAACATATGGCTCTGCTGTTTTCAGACAGGGCACTACCCTAGGCAGGTGCCGCCGGTGAAAACACTGTCGTTGGGCTTACACATGGACTTGGCCAGACAGCATAGTACCTCACTATGAACCTGTGAAGCTATTACATGTCCTTTGTGCATGGATAATTGAGTAGCTCTTCCATTTCAGTTAGCTATCATGCTGTTACAGTGTCCCGTGACTACAACCCATATGTATCCTGTTATAGTGTATTGTACATACTAATAGACAATACCTTTTGTTTGCATGATATAACAGTTATGCTGTATAAAATATCTGACATATCTACCTACAATACTGTATGAAAAATTACATGGAGCTGCTTACTGCTTGGCGTGATGGATTTGAAGTGTTCTTAAGACACTCAGTCTTGCTGGCTGGATTCTGCTAAAATTCAAAGTCTGGTTATATTTGCATTCACAGTCTGTTGCATACAGAAACTTACAGAATATACACTGATGAGAGAATATACTTTGCAGCATCAACTTTAGAGAGCAGTAACAAATGTTTTTTTTATAATAAACCAAACGGAACAACGTTGCAGCTTAAAGTACTGTTCCAACTTTACTTCTCATATAGTACAGATGATGTGAGAGATATAACATTTACCTTGGAACAAATGAGTCCCTACCATACCTCTAACATAACTGGATTTATACAGCTCTTTATATACACTTTTTAGTCATGCATAAACATATACATTTCCACTTGATATTCTATTTTGGAGAATTGCTCATCCTGTAGAAACAATACTAAGCTTCCTTGTTTAAGAATGTCTCATAAGAGACCAGCTTTTTTGACAGTGTGAACATCCTGTATTCTATTTGGATCTTTGTATAAGAACATCTGTTCTTTTGCCAATGCTGATAACAGTGTCCTGTTTTCCATGCAGAAAAACATGTTTTTGAGGAAACACATTGTAAGAGACCAGCTTTTCTGACAGTGTGAACATCCTGTATTCTATTTGGATCTTTGTATAAGAACATCTGTTCTTGTGCAAATGCTGATAAACATGTCCTGTTTTCCATGCAGAAAAACATATTTTTGAGGAAATACGTTGTCACAGTGTCATTGCCCATTCTTTAAAAGCAGATTTTGCATTTTTGCTCTTGCATACATCCTGTTTTTAAGTCTGTAAGGGAAAAATGTCCATTCTGCAGATTCCTTTTCCAAGCCATGGTAATTTAGTATGGATGCTGATTACATATTACTAAACTCTATTTCTACATTTAAGCAAGCTTTATCTTATACCTTATTTATGTTGCATAATTGTAGCAAAGTTACTTTCAACCTTAGTATATTGTTGAGCACACTCTAACAATTCCCTTTTTTTTTTAATTTTAAACTAGAGAAATAAATTCAGCATTATTTGGTAATACTTTTTCATTATGACAATTAACAACAGTAACTTGACTAGCTTTTGCTAAGCAGACTTTAATACATGTAAATAATATGCAACCAAGCATTACAATAACAATAAAAGAAATTAAAAATACAGAGATTTTTCCTGTCCATCCTGTAAATAGATTACTAAACCATTCACTCCAGTCATCATTCCAGTTTTTTCTAGTATGTTGAGACACTTGTGCAATCACTTCTAAATGTGCTTTTACAGATTCTGTTTTGTCTGGAATAAATGTACAACATTGTTCTCCTATTAAAGCTCATGTACCCCCTTGTGATGCTAATATGTAATCTAATGCCATTCGATTTTGCAAAACCATAGTTCGTATTGCTGTAATTTCGACAGTAATGTCAAGGACTGCATTGAAAGTGGCATTTGCCAATACCTCAACTAGTTTAGATAGTTTTCTCAGTTCCCAGATGGCTTTTGCAGCCCCATACCAAGGGAAAATACCTGCTCCAGAGATTACATCATCTCCTAAATCCATATCTTTTAATTTAATATAATCAAGATTTTGATGATATATACGTGATGTATCTAACGTGTCTGCTGGATTTTCTAGACTTTCAATTACAGGTAATATATCCCTTTTCTTTTTTGTATTTCTAATGTTTCCTTTTGGTAACTCTTTTACATGATGCATTGCTGGTAACACTTATCCTATATAACAGGTGCCATCCCATCCCTTTGGTAACCAGTTATAAGCATATTTACCACAGATGTAATATAACCCATCTGATAGAGCAACACTGCTATTTACCAGACTGCCATTTACTTGCCCCATAGTAGGAGTTTTATCAAGTACAACTATAAAGTTTTTATCTGTTTTACTTCTCCAACATGTAATATTAGTTTTACAGTCATTTTTATCAATTTGTGAAAAATGAAATACTGCTGTGTCACTTAATATTAACTGACCCTTAATTGGTATTAAAATAGGAAAACCATGAGAAAATACTCCACGTACTGGTATGTGGTTGTGAAAATTTATCATTTCAATTGTTTGAATACAATTGCTATTACCCACTGGAACAGTTCCATTTTGTTGAAAACATGTGATCCCCTGCACTACAGCAGATAACTGTACTCTTGCTTTACGTAATTGTACATTTATAACTTGATCTCCTGTTTCATTTATAAATACTCTCCAACTACTAAGAGAATTTAGTGGAATAGGTATTAGAGGCATTACCCCTGTTATTTTTGGTATTAAACTACATACCCAACAATTAGAAACATTCATGCTTTTTGCATACCAACATTGTCTTGCTAAAAAAGTGTTAAAAGATGGTGACCAGTCTTGTTCATTTTTCCACATTTCTTTACTCTCTCTCTTATGTAACTTTGCAGTTTGATTAACAGGTTGTAAGTATAATTTAATACTAAGCAATACAATAATAGTTAGTATGATAGCTATTATCAATTTAAAAAAACATCCTTTAAATAGAAATTCCATTGTTGAATCATTTTGCCTTTGGTCATCCGAAACTGGATTTCCAAAAGGATGCACTTTAAACCATGTCAATTTCATTATTGTTTTCTCTGTTGGAAACCTACAAAAGAATACATTTAATCAGATTTACATTGTTCACTATTTTTTATCATTCTTAGTTGATCTTTATGTACCAACATTGTTCTGTTTTTCTTTTTTCCTTTGATTTTGTACACTAATGGTCCAATTTGTTCCACTACTTCAAAAGGGCCTTGCCGATTGCTAGCCCATGGTCCTTCCATTTGGAATGTTTTTACCAATACTTTGGTTCCACAGGGAAGGTTTTCTTCAGCTGGTATTGTTGGCACCTTTTTCCATAGATGGAACGCTTGCTCCCTTGCATTATAGTCACATATACTAGTAAGTTGTTTTAGCCATTCCTGATGTTTGCTAATTTCTAGCATGGGCCTACCATTAGGTAAATCTGGATCAAATGGTAATTGTATGGGCATTTTGCAGCCTGTCATTATTTCATATGGGGAAATACCTGTTTTGCTGTTTGGTGTTGCTCGAATACCCATTAAAATACCAGGCAGATGATGTACCCATGTATTGCCCTTTTCCAAGCATGCTTTTTTTAGATGTTCTTTTAACGTCCGATTCATACGTTCTACAATGCCATTAGATTGAGGATGGTATGGTACATGAAACCTTTGCTGTATGCCTAACAAATTACACATTTGTTTAATGAGATCACTAACAAACTGTGGGCCATTGTCTGACTCTATGACCCGTGGTCATCCCCAATGACAGAAAATATTTTTCCATAAGGCTTCTGCTGTTGCCTTTGCTGTCATGGTTTTGGTAGGAATTGCTTCTACCCATTTTGAAAAGACGTCCACTACTACTAGTAGATATCTGTAACCTCCCTTTGTTGTTGGTAATGGACCTGCATAATCTATTTGAACTGCATACCATGGCCCATCCGCTGGCTGTACTCGATGTAACTGAGGCCTTTTGCTTTTAGCATTTACCTGCAGACAGATTAAACATTCTTCTATAATTAGTTTGCAGACCTTTTTTAAATTTGGGTTCCAATACTTTTTTTTTACAACTGCCCATAACTTATCAGTTCCTATATGGCCCAGTATTTGGTGATTTAACTTGACCAACTGGCGTGCCAACTGAAATGGTACATATGGCAACTGTAACCCTTTGGAGGTCGTGTATGCATAGTACTCCTTTGGTGGTATACCTGCCAATCTGCACTGATTGGTTTCTTCTTTTAAACCCTGTTGTTTTTGTATATTTACAAGGACTTTCTCTATTGACTCTTTATCTAGCTCTTTTAAGACACTAACTTCTACATTGGCATACTCATATTCTGGAAGTTCTTTTCCATTTTGTGCTGCTTGTTTGGCCAAGGTATCAGCTAACACATTTAATCTGTAAGTTTCACTGGTTGGCTTTTGATGTGCTTTTACTTTTAAGATGCTATACTGTCCTTGTTGTTTTGACATTGTTATAACTTTATATATGTCTTTTAATACTTCAGCATGCCGTAATGGTTTACCTACACTTTCCACAAATCCTCGTCTTACCCAGGTTTCCATATGTAGTCTTAAAGAATTTACTACATAAGCACTATCTGAAAAAATGTTAATAGGATTGTAATACTTTAGCACATACAATACTGCCTCCAGTTCAGCTCTTTGAGCTGACATATGCCCTGGTAACTTGATTAGTTCAGGAGAACCCAGTTTGGGATTCTCTGGAACTATGGCAAATCCTGTCCAGTATCTGCCTTGGTCCCAATATTGTGCTCCATCCACAAAGATGGATGGCTTAAAGTGATCAAAATCAGATGCTAAAAATTGCACCTCAGGTGACATTATCTTTTCTAAACAGTTATGCTGTTTTCCTTCATATCCCATATGGTTTGACAAATGGTATTTATCCCCTGTCTGTATAGTAACAGTTTTCATTCCAAAAAGTGCCATCCATTTTGCAAAGACTGCCTTACTAATACCATCTGTAATTTTATTCATTTCAAAACTGTCTATCAAAGCTTTTACAGCTTGATGTGGTGTTTGTACTATAATGCTGGAAAATACGGTCAAAATATTCAGTTTGTTTAATACCCCAGTAAATGGCTAATAACTGCTGTATACATGGATGGTAGCCCAATTCCACTGGAGTCATCTTTCGGCTAAAGAAACTGACTGGGCGTAATGTTTTTCCATTCTGTTGTCACTACCATGTGGCCATTCCTGTAGTAGTACCACAGACAGTGTTTTTTTTCCTGCTGCTGCTTGTAACACAAATGGTAACCTTGGAGTGGGCACTATTAGTTCTGTAGCTTGTGCTAGTTTTATTTTTATCTGTGAAAATGCCTCCTCTTCATGAGATCCCCACTCTAAAAAGGTGGAGTTCTTTTGTTCATGTAACATTTTGTATAGGGCAGCCACGGCTGCATAATCCTCTATAAATTCCTATTGTAATTCATGATTCCCATGAATTTATGTAAGTCTGCTATAGTCAGTGGCTTTTCCATTTGTAAAATGCCTTGTACATGTACAGGGCAAGGATATCTTCCTGTTGGTTTTATAATAGTACCTAGAAACTTAACTTTTTGTGTCATAAACTGAATTTTTTCACTTTTAACCTTAAACCCTGCTTGCTGTAGAGTATGAAATACTCTCTTAAGAAGCCGTACATGCTCCTCTACTGTTTCTGACTGAATTAAAATATCATCAATGTAATGCATTACTGAATCATCCTTTTCCAAATGTTGTAGAATGGATCCTACTGTCTGATGAAAAATAACTGGACTGTTTTGAAACCCTTGTGGTAACCTTGTCATAACATATTGCTGGTTTTTAAATGTAAAGGCAAATCTTGGCCAATCTTTTTTCCTGAGTGGCATTGCAAAAAAGCCAGTTGCTAAATCTATTACTGTAAACCACTTACTTTGTGGCTTAATATGTGCAGCCAACTCTGGGACTCCTGGAATCAAGTGTGCTCTAGGAGTGGTATATTGATTAACCTTTCGTAAATCAATAACAAGACGATAACTACCATCTTTTCTTAACTGGCCAGATTGGTGAATTTGTAGGACTGTTGCCTTTTTGTATAATCCCTTCTCTTTCCCATTCTGCAATACATTTTTCCATATGTTCTTCTGCTTCCCTAGGAATAGGATATTGTTTTTGAAAAGGTGGTATATAGTCCTGATCACTTCCTATTCCTACTGGGCTTTCTAGTTTCCCACAATCACTGGGACCCTTGGACCATAGATTTGGGAATTGCTGTTGTAAATGCTTCCATACATCCTCACTGTCTGTATTTATATAGCCTGTAGGTTTTTCAGGTTTGTCAGGTAGAGAGATTGCATAGCAACCTGTATTTTGCTCTTCCTCTCTTTGTTGTTTGTCTCCCATCCACAGAATTTCATTAGGTAAATCAATTACTATGCCTAAAGGTCCTAGAATGTCCATACCAATAATGGTATTTGTGCAAGATGGATGCATTAAAATGCACCCTTCCATATCTGTCCCTCTTGACTAAACTTTATGTCCACATTTTGGCTACTCACTGCATAGCATCCTGTGCCATTAAATGCTGAAATGCAAACCTTTTTGTAGGATTTACTGGTAACTGTCTGTTTGTGACAGATACTGCTGCTCCTGTGTCTATTAAGACATTTTTCCACAGTGACCCTCTACCCAAATATCAATCAGTGGTCATCCATCTCGACCCTTTTAAAGGTAGTCAGGAAAGATACCAGAGTAGGGGCACATCCCTATTGTAAGGAAATCCACTCATCCTCTCCTTTATTATCAAATGCAATATGACACACCTCATGTTTTTGTTTGTCATCTTCTTCTGTGTCTGAATGATCTACATATTTAGGTTTTTCAATCTCTTTTTAACTGTTGCCTAGCTATTCCTTCTGCCTGTTCTATCAAATGTTTCAGATTTACAGGTGAAACTGTTTGAAAATCTACCGGACATACTTTCCCTTTTCCTGTATATTGATGGCTCTTATAACTGTTTTTACTAATATTGTAAGGTTTTTGTACATAATCCTGCTTTTCTGACTTTTCTTGTAAATTTGTTTGCTCTCTTTTTGGAAACACTCCCTGTTCTTCCTTCTTTTGCGCCAGGCTTTGTAATGATCACAATTTTGCTTAACGTGTCCTATTTTTTTACAAAAGAAGCATGTTGGTGCCTTTTGCTCATTACCTGTGCTTGATCCTGGTACTACAAGCATAGAGGCAGGAGCTGGTGGTGCTGACACAGCTCTTTCTGCTGGTGGTTGGTCACACCATCTTTGCCTTCCCCTGTTTTTGACTTCACCAATTACTTCAAATGGCTCACTATTATCTTCAAATGCAAAGATATGGTGTGAGTATAAAGTCCCATCATCGGCCATAGTCCGTCCCCTCATTAGTTTTTGTACCAAATCAGTGAGGGTATCAGAATTTTCTTCGTAGATACATTTAATATCCCCTGGAACCCCTTTGACTTGTTCTAAGAAGCAATGTATTAACTGTTTTTGTATGTCTCTCTTTCCCATGTCTCTGTCTGTTTTTTTATATATGATTTGAAATGCAAGTCTAAAATGATCACTTTGTTCCATTAATTTATCTGTGATAGTAATTTTAAAATTATCTAATAATTTGGCTGTGAGAGGTTGCCCTTGTGTAAATGCCATTAAAATGTCTGTCATACGTCCTACTTTAGTGTTCAACTGATAATCATCTTGTTTTAATTGTATGAAAGTTTTAAAACATTTGGGAATGAAAATCCAGAAACATCTAAGTAATGCATCTGTCCATATATCAGATCCTGCTGTATATGCCACCCATTCTTCAAATGTAAGCATGTTATAAAATATACCTTTTTTATCATTCCACTGTGGTAAACTCTGTAATAATCTAGACTGTGTATATAAATCTGTAGTGGTTCCCTGTCCCTGTTCTATAATTTGGACTGGTTTTGTGTTTTTAACTCTTCCTTTAGCTGGGATATCAAAATAGTATTTTGGAGGTTAGTCTCTGTTAATTCATCTAATTCTTCTTCCTTTTCCTTCAGATGCTGTTTAAGGTCTGTCATTTCTACCTGTAAGTGTTTAAGGGATATATGATACCTGTTATTGGATTCCTCTGTTGACTGCAGAGCTCCTATGCACTTTTGACAGAGATCTTGGATGTCAGTTTTGAACATTTTAAATTCATTTTGTTTCTCTTTTAAAAACTTATTAAAGTCTTCTGTCAATGTATTATAAGCTTTGTTTCTAGGTTCAACTCCTGGCTGGCTCGCCATTGAAAAATTACATGCAGCTGCTTACTGCTTGGTGTGATGGATTTGAAGTGTTCTTAAGACACTCAGTCTTGCTGGCTGGATTCTGCTAAAATTCAAAGTCTGGTTATATGTGCATTCACAGTCTGTTGCATACAGAAACTTGCAGAATATACACTGATGAGAGAATATACTTTGCAGTATCAACTTTAGAGAGCAGTAACAAATAACTTTTTATAATAAACCAAATGGAACAACGTTGCAGCTTAAAGTACTGTTCCAACTTTACTTCTCATATAGTACAGATGATGTGAGAGATATAACATTTACCTTAGGACAAATGAGTCCCTACCATATCTCTAACATAACTGGATTTATACAGCTCTTTATATACACGTTTTAGTCATGCATAAACATATACATTTCCTCTTGATATTCTATTTTGGAGAATTGCTCATCCTGTAGAAACAATACTAAGCTTCCTTGTTTAAGAATGTCTTGTAAGAGACCAGCTTTTTTGACAGTGTGAACATCCTGTATTCTATTTGGATCTTTGTATAAGAACATCTGTTCTTTTGCCAATGCTGATAACAGTGTCATGTTTTCCATGCAGAAAAACATGTTTTTGAGGAAACACATTGTAAGAGACCAGCTTTTCTGACAGTGTGAACATCCTGTATTCTATTTGGATCTTTGTATAAGAACATCTGTTCTTGTGCCAATGCTGATAAACATGTCCTGTTTTCCATGCAGAAAAACATATTTTTGAGGAAATACATTGTCACAGTGTCATTGTCCATTCTTTAAAAGCAGATTTTGCATTTTTGCTCTTGCATACATCCTGTTTTTAAGTCTGTAAGAGAAAAATGTCCATTCAGCAGATTCCTTTTCCAAGCCATGGTAATTTAGTATGGATGCTGATTACATATTACTAAACTCTATTTCTACATTTAAGCAAGCTTTATCTTATACCTTATTTATGTTGCATAATTGTAGCAAGTTACTTTCAACCTTAGTATATTGTTGAGCACACTCTAACACTGTACATTACACATATTTTAAACATTATCCCATAATGCAAAGCATACTTGCACTGCAGGACCACCTTAGGCATGTTATTCTCATTATACGACCATACACATGCCTACTGTGACAGTATATCAACATATACTATCCCCTGCTATGGCACGTACTTGTTGGACAAACCCTACTACTGACGGCGGGTGGTGTGGAATTGTTGTGTTTAAAGCCCTCATGTAGCATCCCTTGTGGTGTCTGAGATGTTTACCTTGTGGCCCACAGCAGGACACACAATTTCTACAAGCATTACTATTCTCAACAAGACATCACTACATAATACCTTTTCCCACTTTATGCATTGCGTACACTTTAATTAATACAAAACAGGCTCTACATACGCTGACATAGTGAGTGTTCTACATACCTTGTTAGTGTTCCGAGTCTTCGTAAATATCTCTCTTACACCTTTACTGTTTAAATGGTTCTATGGTATGAGCATACGGTTTGAATGCATGGCAAGGCATCCTTATATACGTCGATACCTGTAACATGTGGTATCCTGCCGCCAATTGGTGTTCCTGAGTAAATTATTACAGGCACATCAGCGGTGCAGCTACTCCATTCACCAATTATGTGGCAACAGTGGGGTTTAATTGAATTCTCCACCTGTGCATTGCCCTTTTGCCCTACCTTTGGGGAGACGGCCTGTATATGTTTTGTTGTGAAGAATTGCAACTGCTATTTGGAGAGACACGGATATTTCTAATTCATGTCCCCCGTGGATTGTGTGTGATGGCTAGAGTATGTGGTTCTACATGTGAGTGTACCTGTCATCTCAACCGTCTGATAAGGGACTACTGCAAACAAAACCTGTAACATTGCCGTCTGTTCCATTATACAACAGCTACGATTTCACATGGTGCCATTACAAATGTGTCTCTCACAAGGTATGTTAACGGTTCTGCAGATGTAATTGAGTGAGTGGATGTTTGTGATGTTATCACAGTCTGTATTGCAATTGTTTCGGGTGTGGAGAAGATGTAGGTGGGTGTACATAGCTTATACAGGTTTGTGGGGACTGCATTTCTACATATTCCATATATGTGTGTGGGCTTCTTCCCTAATTGAAGACCTATCATTTAGTAGACTGAGAAACTATGGTTGTTACAGGCTTATACATTGAGCCATTGTTAATTGGTTTCTACATAGCATGCAGGTGAGGTTGATACTTCAATACCTCCGGAAATACATTGATATGTAAGGGAATGTTACTAAATGGCAGCTGTCTCGTGCATTTCTGTCACAGATATTTGCACTCATTGCAGTTGTGTTGGTGACTGAACTTCATTGGCATGGGTTGCCACCTTTTCAAATGGCCATAGTGAGACATTTGCAGGACACACATCAGTGTTTACAGGCCGACACATACCGACGGTCAGTACACAGAATAGAACATACTTTTATCCTGAATACATACTTATTCTTGTAGCACTTTAGCTACTTATCATGTTTCATGTAACATTTACATATTTTAGATACAGGCATAACTATTTAATGCAACTATTACATAATATATGGGACATAATTATGTCCTACAATCTCGGACATTTGCCCTTTTTAATATTTTTTGTCAGGACACAACTGCCCAGGGAGGGGCTGTCCCTCTTAAAGTGGGACAGGTGGTAACTGTATGCCTACGGCCAGCTATGATCACACCTACTGTAATGATCTACCTCCGAGTTAGCACTAACAGACACACAATGCAAACACACACACACACATTACAGTACCACAGAAACGCACACAGCACCCTCAACACATACATACACAGACTACAGCAATCACAAACACAGTTGAACACAGTACCTACCTGGACCACAGCACCAGCAGCGATAAATAAATGTCCCTTAATATCATGATAATATTACTCTCAGTTCTAGTGTTCCGGTACTGTGGTCTTTCGGTCTTTAAGCCTCGTGATTACGCGTGTCGGTATGTGACACATTTGATAGTTGGCAGTATCCTATTTATTTGTACCTCCATGGTTGTGTACATGTTGTTGACCTATCTATATCTTTGCAGATATAGGTGAATACGTATATATCAACATATATCTCTCTATTACCCTATTTATCTCTAATATATATATATATATAGAGAGAGAGAGAGAGACAGTGAGAGGGAGAACACACCTTTCGTTGTGTACATGTCAGTGTATACTGTTTCCTGGACTCTGCAAATTTGTGTTTTAACCTGTCACAATACACACCTGCCGTTGGTACATCTCGGGTAGCTTAGTGTTAGGTGATTGTGTAGATGATTGCGTGTTCCACTCCTGGCAGTGGTCATTTTACCCTTCAGAGCAGGCACTATTAGTACAGGGGTGAATAATGCTAGTTTCACCTGTTCTGGACATCGTTGACCGTGATCTGCACGATATTCAGAAAAGCTTTGCCCTGTTTCAAGCACATCCGTATAGTCATGTTTAAACGACACTTACCAGCACTTGCCAATGCATAATCCCACTGACATGTGCTAAATCTGATCTGATGACCTGCATCCAACATCCATTATTCGTGCCTTCGGGATTACGTAACATCCCTTGCAGGACGTGGGACAGGGAACATGCACGACAGTCAGTGCATTTACCACTTGGGCATCTGGGATTTGTACACGTGTTATGGTGTTTTGTATGTGGACTGTACTACGGCTGTTACTCCATACTGCAATCAAATGTGTAACTCAGTTAGTTTACATATAGATGAGACCTATTAATGGTATGTCCAAGTGATGTTTAATGGATGTGCTCCAGCACTGGTAATGTATGTCACAGTGAGCCACACACTATAATGTGCTATACCTTCACACAACCATAGGTGGAGCATCCTGGGGTGACAGATACCTGTCATGGGTACTCCCCATGCTTTGCCATTACATCCCTGATTACATTATATGGAGCCCCTCATTAGCACACCAGGTAAGCCATGCAGAGTGTGTGGGGAACAGTGATTACACACATGGATCCTGCAATTGGCTCTGCTCCACTGAGGGACAGTTGGTTAATCAATGTGGTGGTGACAGCAGACACTGTTTGCCTCGGTTGATGAATGGCCTCTGACAATTGGGCATGTACTTACCGATGTACCTAGGAACCTATACATACTGTATCAACATATGCTGTTAAGTGCGTGGACTGTTCAGGTGTTGACATTCCTTGTGTTGTTGTGTGTGCAATGGTTGAGGGCTGCCTATGTAGGATTCACACAGAAGACCACCTATACATTACAATTTACAGGTGGTCGTGTGTGTGTGCCATCCAGTTTACTGTGTGTGCAGGTGGAGAGGTGTGTTAGTCCGTAGGGGCCTACACTGTCAGTGTATGTGCTATACGTTCCCTCTTTGCCAAGGCGTGGGCATATTGGGCATGCCTCCGTCTGCCTACTGGAGCTGGCACAGGGTGTCCGTGGTCTGAATCTCTCTGTGCCTGTGATGGACTTGACAATTGTGGTGGGTTGTGAGGGCCTTCACCATTATGTCCCTGTTGCAGCTGTTTCCACAGGATCATATTATGTAGCATGGCACACACGTGCCTGGAGAGTACTGCAAGGCTCTACCAGATATGTCCAAGCAACAGAACTGTGATTTCAGCATCCCAAACACATGCTCTATGATGATTCTGGTTTGTGCGTGTGCCTTATTATGGCGTTCTTGCATGGGTGTGTGTGCATTTCTGATGGGAGTCATCATCCATGGCTCCAGTGCATAGCCAGCATCCCCCACAAGGTGGCCATGTGGGATGTCCCCCCTGACAAATACCTGATACAGCTGTGAGGCATGCCAGATGTGGGAGTCATGGTAGCTTCCAGGGCTGCCAGCACACACATCCATAATAATGCCCTGGGCATTTCACATGACCTGACAGTTGATGGAGTGGTATCCCTTGCAGTTTATGTAGCACCCACCATGCTCACCGGGTGGTGACTTGATATGTATGTGCGTGCAGTCTATCGCACCCAGTACCTCTGGGTAGTGTGCCACCTGGTAGAAGAGACGCATATTGCTGGCCAACTCTTCCTGAGTTCGGGGGAAGTATATATGCTCATTGGCATGTGGTAACATAGCATCCAGGAACTGGTGTAGTACCTTGGATGCTGATGCCTGTAAGATCCCCATTATATCTCCAGTTGGCCTTTGAAAGGTACCTGTGGCTAGTATTCACAAGCTTACACATACCTTCATGTCCACTGGGATGGGTTCCCCTTTGTTGTTTCTGGATCTCAGGCATGGCCGGCACAGCTCAACTATTTGCTGTAAGATGTCCCTGTCCACCCTGTAATGCTCTACTATCTCCAGATCATGTAGCCCCTGGTAGGTTACCCTTGGTCTGAACACTCTTTTCCTCCTCCAGGGCCTGCGGTGGTTGTCAGCATCATCCTCCACAACACTGTTGGTCTCTAACACATGATGATGAATCACAGCTATGGCAGCTCCCAACATGTACATTGTAAAGGTTCCCCGTCTGTTTACGCCGATGGTGCAGTGTTTGGGAATACACAGGTGTGTGTGAGGTGCCTTCACACTTTATACTATTGTGCTGTGAACACTGATGATGTCATAGGGTGTGTATCTACCATCGGAGCTACAGGGTATCTTATGTGTTTTACCACAGGTACTGCTATTGCGGTGCCTTTGGTGTTGAATTATATTTGGCTGCCGTCGATTACCTCTTGCCCTTCCCTTAACATTTCTTAACGTTTCCCCTCCCATTTTTTGACATGCATCCAGCAGCCTGCTTTCATTTGTACATTCCAAAACCTGGCTTATCTTACGACATGTGTTCTATGGCCAATCTACTGCAGGTTTGCTTTGCTCTGCTATGACAGTTCTCTTTTCTTTGCAATCCGACACCTCCCCTATCCTGTTCTGCATGTTGCTGCGAGCAGACTTGTTAGCTGCTGTCGATTGCCCACTGTGAGTTAATAGGTGTTAATTGTTCAGTTGTACTCCAATTACCCTACTGCGGCATTTCCTCATTTTCTTCCCCTAACCTTCCTGTTTGAGCTATGGTGCGCCCGCTCGTGCGTCCGCTTACTGGGTTTCGGGCATATTTTCATCCACATACACATGTGCTTTCGGGCACCATATGTGCTCTCAGCTAAACTATGCTATACCTACATCCCCACCCCTATCCTGCGGCTTTGCTTAGCAACAGGCAGGCCAGATTTGCATTGCTCCAATGTGCTTACAGCTATGGTGGCACACCCCACTGCTGATGTCATGTATACCTCCAAACCACTCCTCGGTGTTGTAGCGCTGCGCTGTATGGTACATCCTTAGTCAGGTGGGACGTTTGCGATTCACTATTACTTGCCTCATTTGCATTGCATTGACTACTAATTCATAGTTACCGCACCAAACACTGTCACAGACCCTTAGCAACCCTTGCAGCTTGGTTGTGGTGTACCATGCATACCATTGAGTATTATGTTGAAATCATGATTTGTATTACATTGTGATTTTATGACATTTGTGTATATTTACCTTGTGTTCCCATTTGCGCACACATGCCCTGCAGTTGTACTTTGTATTACTGTGGACATGACATTAAATGTTGTTTTTTAGGTGTTGTGCATCTTTTCTTATGCCGTTGGCTGCATATTTAGCCATTGGCATATGTTAACTTTGTAATACATGAGCCTGGTCCACTTTCATAGCTCCGATGTTCTGTTTGGAAAAATGTAAACCGTTTTTTTTTTTTTTTTGGTTTACATTTCTGTGGGCTTACACTACTCCTGCACCACTTCATGAATCACTATGTACCTTCATTTGCATGGTGCAATACTGTGCATGGGGTGATTAGCATACCTGAGGCGAGGGCTGCGCAGATCTGGCATACGCTGGTAGTGCACATGGAATTGGATCGTACCTGAATCGCTTGGTGGCCATATTTGGCATTATACCGCCTATGCTATGCCTGCACCTGGCACAAGCTTCATGAATCCCGGGGAACATCTAAAACCCATAACATCTAATTTCATAACATTGAGACCATAACGTCTAAAACACAAAACATCTAAAACCCATAACATCTAATTTCATAACACTGAGACCATAATGTCTAAAACCCAAAACATCTAAAACCTATAACATCAAATTTCATAACATCTAACTACAAATCACATGAAAATAGCATCCCCTCCACATATAATGACACCAAACTACCACTCTTTTTACTACATTCCTGCAGGGGGGCAAGCCCCCCTGCACCCTCTGCAAATTAAATATACCAACTCTAAGATCGCACTACAGTGAGAAAAAGTTAATTTTGTAACCCCAGTATATTAAGCCCTCCTGCAGAAATGTAGCACAAAATGTGTTTGGTAGTTTGATGTCATTATATGTGGAGGGGATGCTATTTTCATGTGATTTGTAGTGTTAGATGTTATGAAATTCGATGTTATGGGTTTTAGATGTTTCGGGTTTTAGATGTTCTGGTCTCAATGTTATGAAATTAGATGTTATGGGTTTTAGATGTTTTGAAGGGGACCCAATCCAATTGGGCCATTTTCAGATAATATTCTGTTGTATGGTGCAGGACACAAGTCTGAACCATCTGCCTATCTGGTGAGAAATACATTTAAAGCCAGTAAAGGAATTCTCTTTTTGCTGCTGTAGGAAATGGGATTCAATGACCAGCAACATGTCAACGATCATTAAAAGATGTTTTGGGATATGTAATTCAAATAGCAGTTTCTCTTGCAAGCAATACAGTTCTCTAGACTGTAACACAGTATATGACATAACTAAATGTCTTTCTAGTCAGTGTTACATTCAATATTACGGGATGATTTTCTTTTGAGTGGTGCAGAGTAGAGAGTTTTTAAGGACAGTGGTAAATGTAAAGTTCATAGGAAAGTTTTACACCAGCTGTTCATGTAGGCTATTTTGAGTACAGTTTTTTATATATATATTTTTTTTTCAGAGAGACAGTCACAAGATCACATACAAGAGTAGCCAACATGCAATTCAGGTAGAATTCCTCCTACTAAGGAAAAGGCACTGGGGTAGATTCCATGATTGCAAAGTCATCTCAAGTGAAACAGTTGGCCCACAGCATAAACCACTAGTTGCCACAATCAGCTGCAGGCAGTGGTCAGAGAAGGCTCTAAGTTCAACAGAGACCACGCTGAAGACCTGGAAGTTGACTGGAGAGAAAGGACAGCAGTTCAAAGAATTACTCAGGGCTCTTCCTCCCCAAGAAGAGGAGGAAATAGATGGAGGTGAAGAAGAATGGCAGCACCTAAAAACAGCATGTGTTAGGACTACAGAAAAGATATGTGGCCGAGCCGGGTATGGAAATAAAGTACACAAGGAAAGCTGGTGGTGGAATGCAGAAGTCCAGGAAGTCATCAAAAGAAAGGAGTGCAGGAAGAAGTGGTAGACAGAAAAGACTGACCAAGGTAGGAAGAACTACTGGTTGGCTGACAAAGAAGCTATGAAAGAAGTTGCAATAGCAAAGAACAGGGCATCAGAGGCAATATACCAACTTCTGGAAACTGACTCAGTAAGTGGCACATAGAAACTATTATCAAAGGCAGATGGAAGGAGTATTATCAGCAGCTTCTGAATGAAGAAAACTCCAGAGAAGTTGTACTGCCCCAGAAACAGCATACAATAAGAGAAGAAGAGGAGCCCACCGTAGAAGTAAGAACAGCAGTAAGGAAAATAAAGTCAGGGAAAGTAGCAGGCTCAGATGAAGTTACAGCAGATATGATAAAGATGGGTGAGATAGGGGAGAAATGGCTCCTGAGGGTACTCATAGCAATGTCAAGAGAAAGGCATGTTCCAGATGACTGGAGAATAAGCATGCTTGTGACAGTGTACAAGAACAAAGGGGCCATTCACAGCTGTGGGCAGTACAGAGGCATCAAACTCCTATCACATTGCATGAATGTTCTGGAGAGGGTGATTGATAAACGGATACGCAGAGTGGTAGAACATAAGATGGGTGATGAGCAGTTCAGATTCAGATCAGGATGCATCATGACTGAGCCAATGTTTGCAGTGAGACATTTGAGAAGAAGCTAGAGATGAGGAGAGAGTCCAACTGGGCATTCCTAAACTTGGAGAAAGCATAAGACAAGGTCCCAAGAAAGCTGATCTGGGCAGTACTGTGGTGGTTTTAAGTCCTGGAAACATCAGTAGAATTAGTGTTGGCTATGTACAAGGACCCGATGACTCAAGTACAAACAGTGTTTGGCCTCACATGGGAGTGGGTGTACACCAGGGTTCAACTATGAGCCCACTGCTGTTCATACTGGTGAAAGACTACATTATCAAACAGGTCAGAGGGGACAGATCAATAAAGTTGCTGTATGCTGATGGCATAATGGTTAAGGTGTTTACCTGGAAAACACAAGGTGCAGGGTTTGATTCTCATGTGGGGTAATTGGCTAGGCTTAAAATGGCCCACAAGGGCAATTAGCCTGGAACTTCAGGAAAGTATAGGAGAATGGAATGCAAAACTAAAAGCACATGGCATGAAACTAAGTACAGATAAGACAGTGGTAATGGCAGCAAATTGGTGAAATCAGAAGATGCTGAATACAGAGATAGTGGGGTGGTAGAGGAGAAGGGAAGTTTGAATGAAGAGATCAAAGCTAGAATCAGAAGAGCTGCAGCCAACTTGGATAGACTGTCAGGTGTAGTCTATGACAAAAGAATGCCAAAGAAGCTGAAAAGTAAGGTGTACATGACAGTGGTGTGACCAGAACTTCTGAATGGTACAGAAACCTGGGCAGTAAAGGCAGAACAGTTGAAGAAGCTAGAGGTGATGGAAATGGAGTGCCTGAGAAAGCTGATAGTATGCACACTGTGGGACAGATGAAGAAATAAGGACATAAGAGCAGAATTCAAAGTAGCTACAACTGCAGAAAAGATCAAAGAGAACAGATTATGTTGGTTTGGACACATGCAGAAAAGAAGAAAACAATCTGGTGAGGATGATTTGGGACAGACAGGAATAATTTAAGAGGAAGCGAGGACATCCAGCAGAGAGGTGGATGGATTGTGTGAAAGGAGATTTGCGACAGTCAGGCATGAGTGTTGAAGAAGGCAGGAGTGTGGCAATGAATATATAGAGTTGGTGACAGTTAACATGATACCCCGACCCCATGTAGAAAAATGGGAAAAGGGGGGACTGATGATGATGATTTTATATATATATATATATATATATATATATATATATATATATATATATATATATATATATATATATATATATATATATATATATATATATATATATATATACGTGTGTGTGTGTGTGTGTGTATGTCCACATTCAGTTGAATTCTGTGATATCTTCAGTTAGTATAGGACCCAAGTGTGGATCAGCTTTATGGGTGCTTCCTCTCCTATCAGATTATGGAGTAGAGCTGGAAAAAGCAATATTAGAAAGATAATATATTTTCTTTCAGAAGGCATTTCTGTGTCTACACCAACTGATTGGTCTCAGTCCATATCTTAACTGCATGTAGATTGGCAACCCAGTCACTGCCTTGTCATGTGGCTGAGGGGTGCAAGATAATACAGGTGTCATTTCATCCACAGTGGTCACAATAGTACCTGCATATCTCATGGTGTCTGCAATGTGCTTGGGGTCTGCAGTGAACCCCTCAGTTCCTTACAGCTAGTTTCCTTAGTGGAGGCTCTCAAATGATTAGCTGAACAGAGACAGATCTAGAGATTCAAGAACAGTGCAGCATGGTGGATATTTTCCCACTCATTCACTACGCTGACCAACATGGCTGCTTATGAAAGTTCTGCAGAACTTGCCAATGGCATTTCATAGTTATCATGTATGTACACTGCATCCAAGAGTTAGTCATACTTTACTGGTGCTGCATGCAAATATATGACATAGCTATGCTACTAGAATGTTGCTTCTTTCAGTCTCCCATGCCACATCCAACTATCAGATGCTTTGCCCTTATCAGCACTGTAATATGTTTATCAATAAGTCGCATTGCCAATGGTTTATTTTCCTCATTACCACTTTCTGTGATCTCTCTTACAGGACAGCGCAGCACTGCTGCTGTTGCATTAGCTTTCTCCCCACCACTAGTATAAACTTATAATGCACTGCTGTGAGTCTCTTCCTCTTCTCATCATTTCTGGTGCCTGCCACCATTCATTAGAGTACTTCCAGTGGCAGCTTATCTATATAGTTGTCATTACTGTTTTCCTCATGGATGATCTTGACATCCAGATGATGATTCGACACTGTGTACTTCAGCACGTTGTTGTTATTCTCATACTGCAACATGATGACCATTTCATTTTCTGTTTTGAAACCCACAGCTCTAATGGTTGAGCTATTGGTATGATGTTGAAAGATGTAGACATCATGATATCTGACTTATGTAAAGCACACATCAATCTGTTCTGTTTACAGAAGTAGGGCACTTGTTCTGGTCTCTACATCTCCAACTGTGCCTTGACACAAAGGTTTACTTAGCTAGAAATGTTGTTATTGAGTCGGCACAGAAAACGACTACTATGTATCAATACACAGCCATCTATACCACACAGAAAGAAATGTGAATGGTGCATATAATTAACAAAAACTGGCACAGTAGTAAGTGACATAGTTATGTACTGCACCTACTGAACTGCCTCTGGTGCATAGCTCTAACTACCAAGTGCAAAAACAGGCAGATATTCTACCCACCTTAACTACTGTGGCACTAGAATGCACTCATCCTGTCTGAATATCAAGGTGCCAGCTGTTCCCTCTCCACATTTGCCAGTGATCATATGCAATGTCTATGCGAATGTGAGTAGCACTGTGACATTAGCACTCCTCCCTACACACACACATCTAACATATAGCAGTCATGTCACAGTATTTGAAATTTTGAGTAGATATGGAACTGCTGCCAAAATGAGAAGGTCAGTAATTCATACACTTAACTGGAACCACTTTTATCAAAGGCAAAGTTACTGCAGGCATTAAAACTACCACTACCTGCAGTGACAGTGAGTGCCATGGACATGTCTGATCATCACAATAATAGCCAGTTGTGTCCCTTAGAATGGCCAATGACCCTGTCCAGTATCCACAACTGCATTTGTAATCCTGTGAAATGAACATCCCTCACCACATACACACAACAGTACTTGAAAGTCTAAGCAGATAGGCACTGACACCAAGCATAAGTGGGCCAATAATCCTTATGTGCATATGACATTAATCACTAAAGGCAAATGTGCAGCAGGCATCCTTCTCAACATCGCCAGCAGTTGCTATGGCTGACATTAGAGAGGTCTGTAGGATACAGTGGTAGATGAATTTGCCAGCATGCTAGCCAGTGACTTCAGCCAATATCCATGCACATGTCAATAAATATAAACTTAACACTCTTCCATAACATGCATGCCAACATTCACAGGGCATAGTATGGTTCTTCAAATTCAGTGCAGAATGCATGAAAGGGCACATGTGCAGCAGGCATTTCCTCCATGACTTTAAGCAAAACGTTGAATCGAAATGAATTGATAACCATCAGTTATCAGTACACCTTTCAGAACCGTTACTATTACACAGCAGGATCCACTACAGTTTGCCAAGTCCATTGCAAAAAACTGCAAGATACTTGCACAGTGTCAGCAAAGTAGTCATTCAGGAGAAAACAAAATATGGCAACTGTACCAAAGATAGAGCTACAAACAGAAATCAAGACTATAAAATACCTAATAAATGTACGGATATCTTTTATATAATTATATATATGTACATGTATATATATATATATATATATATATATATATATATATATATATATATATATATATATATATATATATATATATATATATATATATATATATATATATATATATATGTGTAGATAGAAAGATTTTGCTGCATGAAATTACATAGACAAGGTGTTTCCGCGATTCAAAGAAAAGCAGAAACAGCTGATCGAACATGTTGGCTTTTCCTAAGCGAGATCACTGTACAATAAGGATTAGGGAATATGCTGTTTTCCCCACTACAGTGAGATCTTGAGATCTCAGAAATGGTATGTGTGTGTATGTGTGTGTATATATATATATATATAGCGGGGGGGGGGGCAAGCCTCACCATGCAAAAATAGATGTGTTTTGATTTATTTTTTTGTCAAGTGACCTTTTCAAGACTGATGTTTTGAGCTTGATGACTTTTGGTTGGGTGTAATGACATTTAGCTGAAATGTTATATATCCATGCACACACAGACATGCCCATATATCTCTCTTTATATATATATATATATAGATATATATATATATATATATATATATATATATATATATATATATAGATGAACAGATTAGAAATTGATAGTTGTACAGATAAATTATTTAAAATATAATTATATTATAAATTATAAATAAAAAATTATAATTGTTATAAAAATATTTACATTTAACTTGCATTTTTGATTTTTAAGAACATGAAGTTACCCATTTCCTTAGTAGAATAACACATTCTGTGTTGCATGTTGATAAATATTATTGCTGACACACACACACACACACACACACACGCACACATCATTAGGAAAAAGGAACTCTGCATCATCTTCCAGGCCAGTCTAGAATAGGTAGCCAGTTTCTAACTCTTGCTGATACAGAAGCATGAGCTTTAGCCTTCACCTGGGGAAAACAAGTACACAATTTATAGCATTACACCACTCCAAAACTGCAAAATGCAAGACAAATTGCACTTCCCCTCACCTGATAATTGTATGAGGGGGTATCATTCTGCGCAAATGAAGCAGGTGTACAATAGTGATCACACTGCTGCCTCATGTCTGCATGTTTATGTGTGTGTTTCTGTGTGTGCATATGTGTGTGTGTGTGTGTGTGTGTGTGTGTGTGTGTGTGTGTGTGTGTGTGTGTGTGTGTGTGTGTGTGTGTGTGTGTGTGTATCTGGAGATCATTGTGAGTTAGAAGAATATATTAAATACACAACACAAAAATAATGCACATGTAGTTAGAAAAACAGAAAACTACACATGACGGGTTTGATGGCATTTTGAAGCAGATTACAACAGTCTTTTAGTGCAAAAGCACTGATGTCGGGTTCTTGCAGTTATGACCTTGATGCATTGGAACCTTAAAAAGTGCATCCCAATGTCTGCTGTGCTGCTCATTGGTAACACTTACAGTCGTTGAATACCAAAGTTTCACTTCTACCGCATGTGGCCACCACACACATTCTCACTCTTTTATTTTGTTGCTTCATCCTTGGTATTATGTTTGGCATTGCACATTACTGCCAGTCACTGAGGCCCTTTAAGGAATTATAGTTTCCATGGTATGACAAAAACTGAAAAATGTATTTTGCTTGCACAGACTTAGCAATTTGTTGCGCAAAGAAGACTGCTGTTGGTGTGCCCCACATAGCTTATTGGAAATTACTAAATGCAGAAAATTATTTTCATTTGCAGTGAGCTGAATAGGTCCACGTGTTAAAGAAATGGATTGACAGTGCAGGGCTTGAATCCACACAGTAGGTTTTATACCTATTCAGCTTTTAACTGGCATAATATATGGGATTAATTTTTCTTTTGTTTTACATTTTAATGTAAAATACATGTTCTACATGCATACAGTTTATAATGTTAACACTGAAATATACTTATGTGTTGACTGTGGGTATTAATATAAGTGCAGCTGCCTCAACCAGCACCCTGTGCCTGTTGCTCTGATTTAACACCCAAACCCCCTCAGATTTTCAAGTGAAAAGTAAGTAAATAAATAAAAAAATAAGCAGATTGTTACATTATGCTGGAATTATACTACAAATTTTCTTACATCTTTTAATTTTCCACCATAATGCATTATTATATCCCTCTTTCATCACCCCCTCCTTTGCCTTTGTTTGTAGTAGTACTATGCAAAAACATCACAGAAATAGTTAATAATCAATGTAAATGAAGGTGCTTTTCTGCTGAAAATGTGTGTGTGAGTGTAGGTGTGTGTGTGTGTGTCTGTTTGTGTGTGTGTGTGTGTGTGTGTGTGTGTGTGGGTGTGTGTGTGTGTGTATACACGTGCATGTGTGTGTGTTTTTGTGTATATGTGAATGTGCGTGCATGTGTATAAATATCAACAGTTATAGTGATAGCTAATCTTTCTCAGTGTCTATATTTATAGCTATATCCATGTTGTTATGTACTTCTCTATCAATATGCCTATTATAAATATATGTATCTATATCTATATCTATATGTATAATATATATATATATATATATATATATATATATATATATATATATATATATATATATATATATATATATATATATATATATATATATATATATATATATATATATATATATAAAGATATATATGTAAATGCGTGTGTGTGTGTCTGTGTGTGTGTGTGTTCGTGTACATGTCTATATATACAGCGAATGGGTAGTGTAGGTCGATTATCTGAGTTCAGCATTGTAAATGGAGATCACACTTCAGTGAGGAACAGGGAATTAACTCATTTCCTCACTATAGTGCGATCTTGGAGTTGGTATATATAATTTGCAGGAGGCATGGGGATGCAGTGGGGGCTTCACCCGTGCAAAATAGTAAAATACACGTACCGCTGATTTTGGAATGTCATGGTGTTGATAGCATGGGTGACTGACATCACCTCCTGCTATGTCGAGTACATGGAATTACTGGTGTTGATATATTCAGTTTTGAATTGGCTGCTTTTCCGATGGTAGAGATTCAATTGTGACCGGTCGACCGATGCAGTTTTGTCAATTCAATAGTAAACATATATATATATGTATATATATATATATATATATATGTATATATATAGGTTCATAGGTTCATAGATTAGTACTAAGCTAACTGCCTTTACGAGCCATTTTAAGCCTAGCCAATTATCCCTTGTGAGACTCAAACCCTGCACCTTGTGTTTGTAAGGCAAACACTTTAACCATTAGGCCACCCTCCCAACCCAATATATATATGGGTCTACTGCCTTTTATCGAATACCACATATTCGAAAAAGAGCAGTAGACCGCTCAGTTACGTGAAAGTGCACTTATTTGAAAATGTACTTTCGTGAACCCAGCTTCTACGAACGGATTGCACCACAGTGAAGGACAGCAGGAAAACATGATATGTCCTCCACTGTTGTGCTGTAGTTACAGACCTTAGGGTTAGGGCACGGGTCATGGTAAGGAGATAGCCCTACTAGCTATCCCCTTACCATGACGCGTGCCATAACCCTAAGGTCCGTGACTACCGCACCACAGTGGAGGACAGGCTATCCTCCACTGTAGTGCGGTAGTCATGGACCTTAGGTTTAAGGTATGGGTCATGGTAAGTGGATAGCCCTACCAGCTATGCCCTTACCATGACCCGCTCCCTAACCCTAAGGTCCGTAACTACTGCACTAAAATCAGTAGTAGCCCATTCGCTGAAGCGGGTTTCGCGAAGGTGCACTTTTGATTAAGTGCACTTTCATGTTACCCAGGTGGGGTCTACTGTGTGAGTTCAAAGAAGTGTATTTTCGAACTTATACAGTAGACCCATGTGTATATGTATGTATATATATATATATATATATATATATATATATATATATATATATATATATATATATATGTATATATATACATATATATATATATATATATATATATATATATATATATATACACACATGCATATATATATATATATATATATATATATATATATATATATATATATATATATATATATATATATATATATATATATATAGATACACATATATATATAAATATATACAGATGTGTGTGTGTGTCTGATTTGATATGACTATATAAATGTTTTAAAAATGAGAAGATGTTTAGCACATTTGGGCTGAATTTTGTTATTGATGGAAATGATACTAGGGATAACACTAATTAGTGTAATCTAGGTTTAGTAAATTCAATACTAGGAGCACTTTTTTTTTCACATCAATCTGGGTGCCTGTGGAGTACACAACCCTTAAAAATCCAACGGGGACAAAACATTATAAATTTTAAGAGTCAGACATATGGTTCATTGGTATGGTGTACTCCTCTTCTGAGGTCTTCTGCCATAGAAATATAATGCAGCATTGCAATGTTGTAAGAAGTATGAATGTAAGAAGTATGTGTGGCGTTATGCAATGCTTGATATTGTGTGTGAGTCATGATAGAGAGTGGGAGGAGGCCTCAATAAAAAGTCAAGAGGTGCAATACGTGACACCAGAGAGATCATTTCAACTATTACTAGGCTCACTTAGAAGGATAATAGAGCAACAGCACTAGCACCAATAAGCACTCTACAACACTAATAGGAATGAAACTCCTATGACTGGTATCATTTCCCAATGGTAAGGATGCATGATTTATGAGAACAGAAACAAAAATAAATAAATACAAGAGACCTTGGGGACATTATCTTTTGAACAGGTAGGAGTTATGTGGTATATATTTTTGAATGTGTGTATGCATGTGTGTGTGAGAAAGTGAATGAGGGGGAGGAGACTGCCACTATAATGTATGGGCCACCAGTGGTAACTACTGCAAGAACATGTTGAGCTGCACTTTTTCTAGTTAACTCTGATTCAGAGGCATGCAAATTATCTGATAATTAGATATTTCCCAATTGAGACTAATATGTCCTGAGTCACAAAATTCCACATAGAGGAAACATTCCCTTTTTATTTAAGTTTCTCCCACGAGCAGTACTGCTGTTCCTGAAATCTGAGATATGTGTATGTGTGTGTGTGTGCATCTGCATGCATGTGTGTGTGTGTGTGTGTGTGTGTTAATATTTATCAACATGCAACACAGAGTGTGTTATTCTACTTATGAAATGGGTAACTTCATGGTCTTGAAAATCAAAAATGTAAGTTAAATGTAAATATTTTGATAACATAATTATAATTCTTTGTGCATTTTAATTTTACATAATTCTTCTGTACAAGGAAAATGTGTCTTTGAGATATTGAAACTATCAATTTATATCTGTCCATATATATATATATATATATATATATGGTATACATGCATTTAGTCACTGAAACAGTCTCAGAACGTTAGTTTTTCCGAACTGGAATGTCGAATTTTAAAGTAGCGAATGGTCGGAATGTCATACGAAACACCAAATGAGACATTTCCGACCACTCCACCACCTAAACAAGAGCTACCATGGGTCGAAAAGGGGGGGGGTATTGTGTGTTTCAACTATCTCCGTTTCGGACATGAGAGAACTTGATGCACTGCTTTCGACATTTGGTACGTCTACAAGGTAATGGACAGATAAATGCATGTATATCTATGTGTGTGTGTGTGTGTGTGTGTGTGTGTGTGTGTGTGTGTGTGTGTGTGTGTGTGTGTGTGTGTGTGTGTGTGAGAATCTGCCAAACAGTGGTGCGGTTTGGCACCCGACAGTATGATAAATCTCAGAGATACAGATGTAGCCTGTCTGAGGAGGACAAATATACAGGATCAGTATATGAACATTTCACAAAGCTGTGCCCATATTTCAGTGTAACACACAGACACACACCAAAAATCATTAGGAGAAAGGCACCATGAGTCATCCTTTAAGACAGTCTACAAATAGGTAGCCAGTTTCTAACTCTTGCTGATTACGAAGCATTGGCTGCAGCCTTAACCTGGGGAAAAACAAGTGAGGAGGACATATGTACAGGATCACTGTTTGGATATTTCACAAAGCCATGCCCATATTAACTGTGAGAATTCTCTATCTCACACACACACACACACACACACACACACACACACACACACACACACACACACACACACACGCGCACACACACACACACACACACACACACACACACACACACACACACACACACACACACACACACACACACACACACACACACACACACACACACACACACATATTATTAGGAGAAAGGAAATCTGTGTCATCTTCCAGGCAGTATAGAAATAGGTAGTCAATTCCCAACTCTTGCTGATACAGAAGCATTGGCACACACACACACACACACACACACACACACACACACACACACACACACACACACACACACACACACACACACACACACACACACACACACACACACACACACACACACACACACACTACACATTCCCATAGGAGAAAGGAACTCTGTGACATCTTCCAGGCCACTCTAGAAATACGTAGCTAGTTTCTAATGCTTGCTGATCATATTTCAGTATGAGAAACATTTATCAATCACACAGACGCACACATACACACACACACACACACACACACACACACACACACACACACACACACACACACACACACACACACACACACACACACACACACACACTCACTCACACATATACACACACACACACACACACACTGCACATCATTAGTAGAAAGGAACTCTGCATTATCTTCCACACCAGTCTAGAAATAGGTTGCCAGTTTCTACCTCTTGCTGGTACGAAAGCATCAGCTTCAGCCTTCACCTGGGGAAAATTAAGTACAGAATTGATTCCGTTGCATTACTCCAAAACTAAAAAATGCAAAACAAATTGCACTTCTTCTCACCTGGTAATTGCAAGAGGGGGCATCACTCTGCACAGAGCAGATGTACTATAGTGATCACACTGCTGCCTCAAGTCTGCATGCGTGTGTCTTTCTGTGTGTAAACATGTGTGTCTGCAGATCATTGTGAGTTGGAAGAATATTTTAAATTCACAACACACAACTATGCGTTTACTTAAAAAAACAGAAAAATACACATGGTGGCATTGATTGCATATTGAAGCAGTTTAAAATATTTTACGACAGAACACTGAGGGGTTCTTACAGTAAGGAGCTTGATGCATTGGGATCTTAAAAAGTCCATCCTAATGTCTGCTGTGCTGCTCGCTGGTAGCACCTGCAGTCCTTTAATACAGACGTTTCACTTCTACCGCAAGTGGTCACCATGCAAATTCTTATTTTTTATATTCGCAGGTAAAACATTGCCTCGCACCAGCATTATGGACCTCCATTTGTCTGCTGTTGGAGAAACTTTATTGTCTGCAATGATAGCAGTGATGAACACGCATAGTCTGGGGCTGTAGGGAGTAAGTTAGTCATTAGGACTGTGGCTCTCAAATCCTCTTCCCTCAATATGAATATGTTTGGTATGCTTACACATACCCTTGACTCAGAAAAATCTGAGAGTGGATAGGTTTATGTGAACATGGTTGATCAATGTAGTATGGTAACCCCAGTTGCAGATATCGCAGAATCTCCCACTAGCCATTGTGAACAGGAAGTACCACACAGGAGATATGGAATAGTTGCTCAGAGAAGGTATGCTTACCACCCTCTCCCTGAGGTCTGTTTGTCAGTAGCATCCAGGTATACGTCCAGGGCTGTCATAAAGCTACAGGCAAGTTCCACCATGGCCATGGAACAGGTTATAAGACTACTTTATGTCATGTATTCTGACATATGGGACTGCACAAACCATGCATATGACTCCATAGATAGGATGAATGACACACCAGACTAAGCAATGTCTGTTCTGGATACTTTTTTGAGGGAGGGGAGCATCTTCAAGGCTGGTGTGATGGAACATCAAATGTCCACCAACACAGCCATAGATGTTCCAGATCATGGTCCCAAAATATTAACAGCTACCCATTGATAGCAGATGTGGCCCGATCTTGACATATTTGTCCGCATGGTCATATTGTAGATCAATATGTGTGTATATACCTTTAAGAAGGTATCCAAGGGCTTGCACTAGAGTATAAATACTGAGCAGGTACGAGCCTGACTGCCATTTTATAGTTGGCTGTTGAGATGTAAGCACGTATTTACGTAATCTCTATTTGTTAAGTAGTTTGTCCATATTTAATGATGCTGCTATCCAACCTGATAGGTTTCTGGGTATTAAAGCATCTGAATGAAACCCCAAGTCTTCTTGTTATATGTATTAGAGATGAACAAGTAACATGCTGTCAGAAGCGGCATGTTTAAAGGATGTGGTACCAGAAGTGGCATATCTCAAAGCGCCTGAAGTCAGAACCAGCATACCAAAGGGGCATGTAGTTTAAAACAGCTTGGCGAAAATGATTTAAGGCACTTATCCAGATGCTGGTGGAATATGCAGAAGTGGACCATCCCAAAAATGGGCATACTTTGTAAAATAGGTCAGAAATTAATTTAAGGTATTAAAACTTGCTCAGCACTAATTCTTTTTCACATAATATGAAACTAGCCATAGAGAATGCTCTAAATAACATTCACATAAACAGATATCTGCAATATTGATAAAATATTCAAATTACTATGGAAAATGTTTGAAATAAAGTCTGAATTGTATAAAATGAATAAAAAAAAGGGAAATGACCACATTTTCACAAAGATACACGAGTTATCAGAAGTATATAAAATGTTTTCATGTCTGTGCAGTTACAGTAAAGCTATTTCACAAAGTACAGTCATTACAAGGCAGATTTTGTAAAGTACAGCCATTACAGAGTATATTTAGCAAAGTAAAGTATTTCAAATGGTTTATTGTGCATTTGAATGTTGTTACAAGCTCACGGAATAGTTTGTTCCTATATAATTGCAATGGACATATTTTCAGTGTATAAAAGATGCTCCTGTGAGAAAGATTTTCCTTCATGACAGTGATTTAGCTTTGAATAAGGCCATTGAGATTTGTCAGATATATGAGCTCACAGAAAAGCACACAAATATGCTTACAAATGAGATCAGCTATAGAAGGCACAGTGATAAAGTTCATGTTCATAGTATGCAGCACGTTATTAAAAGAAACAGGCCCAAGCACATGGCAGCTGTAATTGCTGCAGCACATGCTGGTAAACCCCAGAACTTTCTAGCATATTTCAGACTTTGTGCAGTCACAGTAAAGCACAAGAGTGAGTCAGCAAACTCAAATCATGGGCCCCAACCTAGTTTCATTGCCAACTGTCGTAATTGTGATGGAAGTTATGAATCTAAAAGGGAAAAGTGTTTAGCTTTTGGTCAATGTAGAAAAAAGCATGTGTATGTACCATTAAGAAGCATTTCCAGATGTAGGCACATGCATATAAATAGTTGGCACGTGCAGGCAGTAGTGCAATATTGAGAGAAAAGCCAAAGTGTTAACATGTATGAGTTTGGAAGTCAGTCTGTTTAATAGTTTATTTAAGTTTGAGTTACAAAGCCTCATTCCTGATGTGTTTGTGTGTAATAAAACTGCTTGAACTGAACCCACAATTGCTTGTCTTCTTTATCTGGATGAGAGACATAGTGTCAGAACTGGGATTAAGAGAGCAACTTCTTTAAGCCATGAGGTGCAGAGTTGAAGGTGAAGGCAGATTGAGCTGGTTGAGTGAAACAGAGCTTAAATGGATGAGAGATATGGTGTCAGAACTGGGATTAAGAGAGCAACTTCTTCAAGCCATGAGGTGCAGAGTTGAAGGTGAAGGCAGATTGAGCTGGTTGAGTGAAACAGAGCTTAAACAATCAAAAAGTGCCTGAAATGAACTTAAGGTAATCACAACTTGCTCAAATGATTTAATTTGCAAAGAAAATGAAACAGAGCACTTGTAAGGCACAAAATGCATTATTAATTAAAGGAGTGGCACAAAATGGATTATTAATCAAATAAAAGGCACAAAATGCATTAATTAAATGAAATGATCAAAATCATGATATTTGATAAAACTAACATAAATATTCATATGGGGCTTAGAATTACCTTTGATTTGCATAACGAGCATGTCTAAAGTAAAACTAGCACAAGAAAAGTATAATGAACATGATAAGAGATTAAATGGGCACAAAGAGTACAATACAAGGGCAAAATAAGCTTAAAAGCAAGGTTACTGCATGTGTTTTAGTAAAGAACCATGTTTTGGGGCACAAACTAATATTTTGCATTGGCTGAAGCCATTCAAAGCATAACTACATTTGTTTAAGGTATCTCAGAGTGTGTAAAGTGTTGGCAGAGTATGTGCTTTATTATGGTGCAATTAATTCAAAGAGATTGCTGTGTGCAAAGTACAGTTATATTGCAAAGTGCAGTCAAGTACAGCCATTTTGAAAAGTTTCTTTTGGTGTGTGCAGCTATTTGCAGAGTGCTGCCATTTCAAAGTGTTTCTCACAGTGTACTTATTTCTCAAAATACAGCCATTTTGAAGAGTTTCTGTGCTGTGTACAGTTTATTTTCAAAGTGCATTAAGTTTGAAGTGTTTCTTGTTCTGAGCTTTTTCTGCTGTGTACAGTTTATTCACAAAGTACAGTCATTTCAAAGTAGCTTTTACACTGAAAAGGAGTGGTTTCACAAAGTACATTGATTTTAAAGTGTTCTTGTGCTACAGAGACTTATTTGGCAAAGTGCAGTTATTTCAAAGAGCCTGTTGTGCTGTTGGGCATAATTACAAGTTCTTGCATAAAGTTCTAGCATATTTATGTGTGTATATTCGTGCACAATTCCAAGCACTTTCACTACTGTGTGTTGATATGGCAGAGACATTTCGCAGATCCAGTCAACTTGTGTTTGATCATAGCATAGCAGAGAATTAGAGAATATTTGAGCAGGAATACAATATTTTCACACACACAGCTTTTTCTGACAAAGATGCATATACTAAGGCATTTATTTTGCTTAACGTAGCTGGGTCAAAAGCCATTGAAAGAGAGTGTTCATTTGTGTATGCACCAGAAGTATATGCAGGAGAGGGGAAAACTGCCATATTGTTGTACTGGCTGAATCAATAAAGGACCCTTAGTGCTTGAAATTTAAATTTAGTGAAATATGCAACCCACAGTCAAATTTTACATTAGAGATGCACCTGTTTTATACAAGGTACCAAAAGCCAGGTGAAACTTTTGCAACTTATATCACTGGCTTGAGAAAAAAGGCTAAAACATGCAGATTTGGTGACTCGAAAAATAAGTGAATAAAGGACAGGCTTATGTGTGGTGTTAATAATGTTGCACTGAGAAAGATTTTGCTTTGTGACAGTGATTTAACATTAAGCAAAACTATAGTGATCTGTCAAATCCATGAGCTCACAGAAAGGCACACAATTATGCATGAGTAGACAGCATGCAAGCACATGGCAAGCAGAAACAGGCCTAAGCCCATGGCAGCTAAAACCCCTGTGAGATTCCCTGGGAGGAGCCATAACTTTCTAGCAAGTTCCAAGTCTAGCTCAGTAAAAGGCATATGCTCAGTGGAGTATAAGGGTAAAGTCAGCAAAACCCAAGTTAACTGTCATAATTGTGGATCCAACCATGAATCTAAACGAGAGAAGTGCTTAGCATTTTTTCAACAATGCTACAAGTATAAAAAATGGAACCACTTTCAAAAGTTTTGTAAATCAATCAAGCCTTATTCAGTTATTAAGAAAGGTCACTCAAAAAAAGCAAGTTGATCATGTAGAAAGCTGCAACCCTCCTTTCTATGTAGATGGTGTATCAGTGGCCAGTAAAAAGGTTAATGCAGTAGATTTGTTGGTAAAGAACAAAGTACTCTGTACTGTCCTAATCAATGTAAATGCACAGATATCAAAGTAGACACTGGTTTCAAAGTGTATTAATGCCAGCAGAAACATTTGCTAAAGTGAGAGCTGGTGAGCAACTTAATTTGGTTAATTGTGCAAAGCTTATTGCTTATGGAAGTGAAGAGATTCAAACTGAAAGCTAAGTAGTGCTTTCATGCAATTTGACTGGGAACAGTTACAACTTGCAATTTTATGCAGTCAGAAGACCTGTGCAGTCAGTATTAGGTCTCAGAGACCGTCTAAGACTGAAACTGCTTTCTTTTACCAAAGAAGTACTTCATGTAAGCACATGTCCCAGTTCCAGCATCAGTGAAACTGTTTTCTCAGAGTATGATGATGTTTTCAATGACAAACCAGCAAACTTCCAGTTGCATACTCCATGAAAGTAGACCCAGAGGTAAGTCCAGTGGTCAGACCAGCAATGAGATTTCCAATAACAATGCAGTAAAAAGTCAAGGTCCAGCTAGACAGAATGGTTCAGCAAGGTGTGATTTGTCCAGTCACAGAACCAAATGAGTGGGTGTTTTCCATGGTAGCTGCTCATAAGAAAAATTTGGGTGAAATCAGAATATGCGTTGACCCAAGAGACTTGAACAAGGGATTAAGAAGACCTCACCATCCCATGCATACAGTCAAAGAGATTGTCACTCTCATGCCAAGTGCCACATTTTTTCTGTCTTAGATGCAAAGGGTTCATTTTGGCAAGTAATGCTTGATTGCAAATCTTCACTACTGACTACATTCAGTACTCCATTGGGTAGATAAAGATTGCTCAGGATGCCTTTTGGAATAAATTCTGCCACTGAAGTCTTTCAGTGTGTAATGGAGCACATTGTTTCAGGCTATCCATGTACAATAATAGTAGATGATTTATTTGTTGGAGGCAATGGTGAAGCAGAGCATGATAGAAACCTCAGGACAGCTCTGGACAGAACTTGTGAAGTGAACTTGAAGATGAGTCCTCTGAAATGCAAATTCAGACTACCAGAAGTTACTTATGTGGCTCAGTTATCTACCAGTACAGGCTTATGACCAGACCATTCCAAGCAAGCAGCCATTCTTGAGATGCCAGCCCCAGACATGTCCAAGCCTTACAGCATTTTCTTAGTATGGTTAACTATATGGGCAAATTTATCCCTGATTTTAGTGAGTTATCACTGCCTTTAAGAGAGATGACATGCAAAAATATTGCCTGGTCATGGTTAGAACAACACCAGAGAGCATTTGATAACCTCAAACAGCAAATTGCTAACCCTCCTATATTAAGGTACTATGAAGTCCACAAACCAGTACTTCTTTCCTGTGAAACTTCAAAGTTCAGTCTTGGTGCAGTTATTCTTCAACAGGGCAGACCTGTTGCCTGTGCATCTAGAACTCTTACCCAAACTGATATGCAGTATGCTCAAATTGAGAACGACTTTTGGCAATTGTGTTCGTGTGTTCGAAGTTCCATGACTATATTTATGGCTGAGCTATCCTAACTGAAACTGATCATCAACCTCTAGTCACTATTTTAAAGAAGCCTATGCATTCAGCTCCAGCAAGACTGCAAAGAATGATGCTCAGATTACAAAAGTATAATTTTAAAATGGTGTATACAAAAGGTAAACTTCTTTATATGGCTGATACCTTATCCAGATCACCCAGAAATACCACAGAACAGCTTGATGCAGAGAGTTTTGACTTTGATATCATGGAAGTGCATAATTTTTCTACCATGGGACTTGATGAGCTGAGAGATCATCCAGAGACTGACCCAGTTTTGAAAAAGCTCAACCTCTTCATCAATGTAGGATGACCATTAAAGCAAGCCTGTGTACTGCCTGAAGTACAACCTTATTTTCCATACAGAGATGCGATGCTGATGTAAGAAGATATAATTTTCAAAAGTCCTAACGTTATTGTTCCTACTTCCTTACAACATGAGTACATTCAGATTTTGCATTGTGGCCACCCAGGTTCCAATTCTGCCAAAAGAAGGGTGCAAGGACTAGTATTTTGGCCTTCTCTATCTTAAGACATTGAAGTGCTTTCTTCTTGTTCAGTATTTAATAGTACTAAGCTGCAAAAAGAGCCACTTCATCTAAGCCACATTCCTGAATTACCTTGGTCAACAGTAGCCACTGACATATTTGAGTGGAACAATCAGAATTACTTAGTGTTGGTAAACACTTATTCAACTGGTTTGAAATGGATTTGCTACCTAACCTAACATCCAATGCTGTTATTACTAAGCTGAAATGTCATTTCTCAGTCCATGGTAGTCCACACAAAGTTATTTCTGACAACAGTCCCCAGTTTACCAGTCAATTGTTTCAAAGATTTGCTAAAGAGTAGGACTTTATCCAAGTTACTAGTAGTCATCACTACCCACAGCCAAATGGCCTTGCTTAATGTGCAGTACAGAATACAAAGCAATTACTTGAATGGTCAAAGTGTGACAATACTGATATCCTCTTGAATTTACTTAATCTTAGAAATATACCGCATGACAAGCTACTTGGCTCGCCTGCTCAGAAACTTTTATCTAGGCAAACCAGAACAACCTTGCCTATCAGCTCTAGTTGGTTGGTGCCTAATGCTAAAATCAACAGAGCAATCAAAGCCCAGCTTTTTAAAAAAGTGTTTTTCTCAGAAGTCCAACTATGATAAAATGAGCAGATTTCTTCATCCATTAAAAGGAGAGAGAGTGAGGATGCAAACGGTGAAAGTCTTTGATCAAAGTGGTCAAGTGAGAGGTATATGTGCTGAGCCGAGATCCTACTTAGTGGAAGCTGAGGGTATAGAATACAGAAGAAACCACAGGCATCTTCCTCTATCAAAAATTATATTGTAGCATTGTACTTGTGATACAGACTCTAGATCTCAGAGCAACCCTGACAATGTTCATACTGAAGAACATGTTTCACTATCCATTTTCATTCCTGATACTGTCCAGTTGTCCCCAAAGTTGAACATTCCTTGAAGACAGTCCCCATTTCTAAATACAATTCTGACTTTTATGTTACACGATTAGGTCATATTTCTAGACCTAGTGTGAAATACACAGCAACCTGGACATGATTGTTTTAATATGTCATTTTGTATGATTGCATGTCAAAGAATTAGTTCTGTATAATTGCATGTCAAAAGATCATTTCTGTATAATTGCATGTCATTGAATACTGTAATTTGATGTATGAGCTATTTCTCAAAGAGGGAGGATGTAGAACAGAGTGTGTGTATGTACCTTTAAGAAACATTTCCAGATGTTGGCACGTGGATATAAATAATGAGCATGTGCAGGCAGCAGTGCCATTTTGAGAGATCAGCCAGAGTATTAACATGTATGAGTGTGGTAGTCAATCTGTTTATAAGTTTATTTAAGTTTAAGTTACAAAGCCTTGCTGCTTATGTGTAATAAAGCTACTTGAACTAGTACTAATCTATGAACCTATAACTATATACTTTAAGGGGTGGGAAGATGACATAATGGTTGAGGTATTTATCTTAACAACACAAGGTGCAGGGTTTGATTCTTACATGGGGTAATTGGCTAGACTTCAAATGGCCCACAAAGGCAGTTAGTCTAGTACTAACCTATGAATCCATAACTGTTTGTCTGTTTTATCTTGTCAACAATGCCACAAACCCAATAAATGGAATCATTTCAAAAGATTTTATAAACCAAAAGGCCCTTTATTAAAAGGGAACATTTTAAGAAATAGATTGATAAGTGAGACTGTGACAAGCCTACTCTTTATGTTGATGGTGTGTCAGTGCTTCATGAAACAGTCAATACAGCAGACTAGAGCCAAGAAAGAAGTATTTTGTACTGTTCAGATAAATGGCAAACCCACAGAGCTCAAAGCTGACACAGGTTCTAAGTGCAATGTTGTGTCTGCAGAAACATTTGCTAGAGTATGTAAAGGTGAAAGGCTTGATTTGGCAAGTTATGTGAAAAGTGTTGCTTATGGAGGTGAAGAAATTTAAACTGAAGGCTCAGTAGTGCTTTCATGTTACTTCCAGCAGAGGAGAAGAAGCTATGACTTATTATTTTATGTGGTCAAGAGGCATGTTCAGTCATTATTAAGGCTCAGCAGTTATCAGGCTAGCACGTAAAGTTCCAAAAGCTAAGCAGGACAGAGTCAAAGCTGAGTTAGATAGAATGGTGTAACAAGGTGTAATTTGTCCAGTGGAAACCACCTGAATGGGTAGCTTTCATGGCAGTATCTCATAAGAAAAGCTCAAATGACATCAAAATATGTATTGATCATGAGATTTGAACAAAGCACTAAAAAGACCTCATCATCCAATGTACACAGTCGAAGAAGTCGTGGCCTGGATGCCAAATACCACTATTTTTTCTGTCTCAGATGTGAAGAGTTCATTTTGACAAATTCAGCTTGATAAAAAAATCCTTGTTGCTCACTGCATTCAGTACTCCATTTGGCAGGTACAGATTTTTGAGATTGCCATTTGTAATAAATTCTGCAACTGAAGTCTTTCAGTGTGCAATGGAGCATTTTTTTTTTTGGGTATCCTTGTGCTATTATAGTAGATGACATACTGGTAGGAGGTTGTGATAAAGAAGAACATGACAGAAACCTCAGAAAGGTTCTAGAAAGAGCACATCAAGTGAATCTTAAGCTAAATGCACAGAAATGCAAATTCAGGCTACAAGAAGTTCCTTATGTTGGTCATTTATTCACGAGTACAGGCCTACGACCAGACCCTTCAAAACAAACAGCCATTCTCGAGGTGCCAGCTCCAGACAACATTCAAGCCCTGCAATGTTTTTTTGGCATGGTCAACAACCTAGGCAAGTTCATTCCAGACTTCAGCCAACTTTTGACACACTCAGGGAGCTGACACGTAAAGATGTATCCTGGTCTTGGTTACAGCAACACCAAAGAGCATTTGATGTCCTGAAACAGAGAATTGCTAGTCCACCAATGCTCAGATATGATGATGTTCACAAACTAGTTACACTTTCCTGTGATGCTTTGAAATTCGGACTTGGCACAGTCACTCTACAAGAGGATCAACATGTTCCCTATGCATCAAGAACTCTTACCCAAACTGAACAGCAGTATGCCCAGATCAAGAAAGATCTTTTGGCAATTGTGTTTGCATGTTCGAAGTTCCATGATTATGTTTATGGTAGACCTATCCAGATTGAAACAGACTACTAACCATTAGTCACAATCCTGAGAAAGCCAATGCATTCAGCTCCAGCCAGACTGCGATGTATGATGCTGAGATTGCAAAAGTACAATTTCAATTTTGTCTACAAGAAAGGCAAACTTCTTTATCTTGCTGATGCATTATCCAGATCACCCAGAAATACCACTGAACAGAATGACAATCAAAATTCTCAACTGACAGATGATTTTGAAGTTATGGAAATGAGAATTTTTTCTTCCACGCATCTCGATGAGCTGAGAGAAGACACAGCCACAGACCCAGTTTTACAGAGGATCAACCACTTTATCAATCAAGGATGGCCATCAAAGCAATCTAGTTTACCTCAAGAAGTGCAACCTTATTTTCCATACAGAGATAAGATTTTGTCTGACAAAGGTATCATTACGAAAAGTCTGAAAGTAATTCTTCCAAAGTCCTTGCAACCTGAGTACATTACTATCTTGCATCATGGTCAGCAGGAACTGAATCTAACAAAAGAAGGGTGAGAAAACTAGTATTTTGGCCTTCTATGTCACAAGGCATTAAGAGAGCATTTTCATCTTGTTCAGTGTATAATAGTACAAAGCCACATCAACAGAAAGAACCCACTTCAGCTTAACCAGATTCTGGAACTACCTTGGTTGACAGTAGCCACTGATATTTTTGAATGGAATGGTCAACATTATATGGCGTTAGTAGACTCTTACTCCAGTTGGTTTGAGATTGACTTACTAACTAAGCTAGCATCTAGTACTATCATTACTAAAATGAAACACCATTTTGCTGTTCATGAATGTCCGCACAAAATTATTTCTGACAATGTCATGCAGCTTACAAGCCAACTGTTCAAAAGATTTGCTGAAGAATGGGACTTTACTCATGTCACAAACAGTCCAGGGTACCCACAGTCAAATGGTTTGGCAGAATTCACAGTCCAAAGTGCAAAGCAGTTACTTGAGAAGTCTAAATGAGACAATAAACATCTTGGTTCACCTGCTCAGAGACTTCTGTCGAGGCAAATCGGAACCACATTACCAATCAGTAGTCAAATGTTGGTTCAATGTGTCAGGAACAGCAGATCAGCGGAAGCCAGTCTGCTAAAGAAACGCCTATCCCAGAAGCCCTACTATAATCATCATCTTCTTTCGGCTGTTCCCGTTAGGGGTCGCCAGTCGCCACAGCCGATCACCTGTTTCCATTTTTTCTGTCCTCTGCATCTTGCTCTGTCACACCAACCACCTCCATGTCCTCTCTCATCACATCCATAAACCTTATCTTAGGCCTTCCTCTTTTCCTGTTACCTGGTAGCTTCATCCTTAGTATCTTTTTCCCAATATACTCAGCATCCCTCCTCAGCACAAGTCAAAACCAACATAATTGTGCCTCTCTGGCTTTGTCTCCAAACCTTCCAACCTGGGCTCACCCTCTAATATACTTATTCCTAATCCTGTCCACCCTCTTCACACCCAGTGCAAATCTTAACATCTTTAATTCTGCCACATCCAGCTCAAACTCCTGCCTTTTTGTTAATGCCACTGTCTCCAACCCATATAACATAGCTGGTCTCACTACCCTCTTGTAGACCTTCCCTTTCACTCTTACAGGTACTCGTCTGTCACGAATCACTCCTGACACTCTTCTCCATTCACTTCATCCTGCCTGTACTGTCTTCTTCACCTCTCTTCCACACTCACCGTTACTCTGAACTATTGACCCCAAGTATTTAAACTCATCCACCTTTGCCACCTCTACTCCTTGCATCCTCACCATTCCTCTATCCTCCCTCTCATTCACACACATATATTCTGTTTTAGTCCTGTTGACCTTCATTCCTCTTCTCTCTAAAGTATATCTCCATCTCTCCAGGGTCTCTTCCATCTGTTCCCTACTCTCACTACAGATCACAATATCATCTGCAAACATCATAGTCCACGGGGACTCCTGTCTGATCTCATCTGTCAACCTGTCCATCACCATTGCAAATAAGAAAGGGCTCAGAGCTGATCCTCGATGTAACCCCACCTACACCTTAAACGCATCCTTCACTCCCACCGCAGACCTCATTGCTGTCACACTACCCTCATACATACCACTTCTTACATACTTCTCTGACACTCCTGACTTCCTCATGCAATACCACAACTCCTCTCTAGGCACCCTGTCATATGCTTTCTCTAAGTCTACAAAAACACAATGCAACTCCTTCTGACATTCTCTGTACTTTTCCATCAACACTCTCAGAGCAAACATTGCATCTGTAGTGCTCTTTCCCAGCATAAAACCATACTGTTGATCACTAATCATCACGTCCCTTCTTAACCTTGCTTCCACTACTCTTTCCCATAACTTCATGCTGGGACTGATCAATTTAATCCCTCTGTAGTTACTACAGCTCTGCACATCACCTTTATTCTTAAAAATCGGTACCAAAACACTTTTTCTCTATTCCTCAGGCATCCTCTCACTTTTCAAGATGTCATTAAACAGTATGGTTAAAAATTCCACTTCCATTTCACCTAAACACCTCCATGCTTTCACGGGTATGTCATCTGGGCCAACAGCCTTTCCAGTCTTCATTCTCTTCATAGCTATCCTTACTTCCTCCTTGCTATTCCATTGTACTTCATGATTCACTATTCCCACATCATCCATCCTTCTCTCCCTCTCATTCTATTCATTCATCAACCCCTCAAAGTACTCTTTCCATCTCTTAAACACACTCTCCTCACTTGTGAGTATGTTTCCCTCATTATCCTTTATCACCTTTACCTGCTGCACATCTTTCCTAGCTTGGTCCTCCTGTCTAGCCAATCGGTACAGGTCCTTTTCTCCCTCCTTAGTGTCCAACCTTTCATACAGCTCTTCATATGCCTTATGCCTTATCCTTAGCCTTTGCCACATCTCTATTTGCCATGCACCTCATCTCCTTATACTCCTGTCTACTTTCTTCATCTCTCTGACAATCCCACTTCTTCTTTGCCATCCTCTTTCTCTGTATACTCTCCTGTACTTCCTCATTCCACCATGTCTCATTGTCGTCCTTCCTCTGTCCAGATGTGATACCAAGCACCTTTCTAGGCATCTTCCTTTCTAGCTCTGCTGTAGTTACCCAGCTATTTGGTAACTCTTCACTGCCACCCAATGCCTGTCTTAAGTCATCCCTGAACTCCACCTCACAATTACCCTTTTTCAGTTTCCACCATTTGATCCTTGGTGCTGCCCTCACACTCCTCCTCCTCTTCTTGATCACCAGCGTCATTCTACAAACCACCATCCTATGCTGCCTAACTACACTTTCTGATAAGACCAGTAAACCGTTCAATCCATTACAAGAGGAAGAAGTGGTAAGGATGCAGTCATCCAGAGGTTATAATCAGATAGATGTCATAAAGAATATTGGTCCAGAGCTGAGATCATACATTTTAGAATCAGAAGGAGCCACCTTTACGTGGAATTGGAAACATTTGAGACAGGTGTCCAAGCCTATACCGCAGCATGTAACCTGTGAGAGAGACTCTTTATCTCATACTGAGTTGTCTGGTATTCCAATTTCAGAAGAAGCTCCAGAGGACATTCCTGTTCCTATGATGAATTCAGAAGTTCCTGATATGAGTTGTACACTGCAGACTGTCCCTGTTGTTGAAACTAGTCCCAACAGTTAAGTCACAAGATATGGGTGAATCTCTAAACCCTGTAGCAGATATGAAGCAACTTGGACATGAACATTATGTTTTGATTCCAATGTATATAGTAATGCATTCTTGACTTTAATATTGTTTTTTCAAAGAGCAATCTTTTTAAGAGGGAGAATGTCGATCAATAGGTGTGTGTATATACCTTTAAGAAGCTATCCAAGGGCTTGCACTAGAGTATAAATATTGAGCACGTCCGAGCATGACTGCCAATTTTGTAGGTAGCTATTGAGATGTAAGCATGCATGTACGTAAGCTCTGTCTGTTAACTAGTTCATTCATATTTAATGATGCTGGTATCCATCCTGATGTGTTTGTATGTATTAAAGCATCTGAATAAAACCCCAGTCCTTATTTTTATATATATATATTAGTGATGAATGAGCGACAGCTGTGATGACAGCTATTCTACCAAATAACATTCATGCTCTGGTAGCACTCTTACTTCATGGAAATAGTGGTGCATCTCCTGGCAGATGTAGTTCATGTTGTCAAGGGTGTCCAAGACAAACGTAATCCTCTATCATGAGAGGCTCACATCACACACACACACACACACACACACACACACACACACACACACACACACACACACACACACACACACACACACACACACTTCAAAATGAATATCACATCTGGACATACTGACATACTGACAGTGCATACTTGCTAATAACTAATCTCTAATACTCACACACTTCCTCTGTGTATGATGTGCCTAACTGTAACCCCCTCACACTGTGAAAATGACTATGACTCTGCCTTATTGTTTTCACAGTCTGTGACCTAGGGATGCCTGTGTCTAATGTACAAGTTAACTACTTGATGCATGGTTAGTCAAAGGTCTTGTTTTCCTTTATGTAATCATTTTAAATTTTTGGTTTGTCTGCTTATATGTCTATTTGTCTGCTTGACTACTACTGTAGTAGTAACAGTAGCAGTAACAGTAGTGGTAGTATTGGTGTCGAATAGCTTGCTCACCCATTTGGCAGATGATGGTGGGAATGCCCTTATCTCTGGAGGGGTGTCGCTCTTGGCTGCTTATGTCTGATGCATATAGTGATCAGGAAATGCATGGATAAGCAAAAATTTATTTTATTTATTTATTTTATTTTACATTTGTTGACCGGGAAAGTCCGACTGGACACATGTCCATTTTCAGCAAAGCTCCAATAGTACATAGTAGGTTACAAAAAGTTCCAATAGTACATATTAGGTTACAACAATGTTTGACAGCTAACATACGATTGTAGTTATGCACTAAATAACTGCAAACTGTTATGCATGTCTTAATTTATGCTTATGTTCTGCAGTCATAGTTGTACAACATATCTTCCTCACCAACCTGTTCAGATGATGCTGAGATAATAATGATATAATATGATATTAATAATAATGATGATGCTGTGCCTCTTTAGGAGTGTTTGACATGGGCTGATTATGTCAGGAAATGCACAGGCAAGGAGTAGATTGTTTTGCTTGATTACATCATTATTGGTATATGTATTTAATGAATATATCAATTAGTATTGTGATAATCCTGTATAGACATCAGTGAGGTTTACTTTCTACTTATAAAATCCACAACTGGAAGGGCCCAAAAGAACAAAAATATGACAAAATGGCCAGAAGAAAAATAGAAATTACCAGCAAGCACTTTATTAACAAAAATGTCTCAAATCTCTAGCGCTTCAGCAACAGGTGCCTTCTAGGAGTACATTGATGAGAAAAGACAGTGCCATTTTATACATACATTAACTACCATCTATTAAACAATCAAAAAATGAATTAATTACATGAAATATTCTTCTTCCAGCTTTTCCCTGTTAGGGGTTGTCACAGCAGATCACCTGTCTGCTCAAGACTGGCAGTAGAGTTTTACAGTGTCAAGTTGCCAGCACAACACCCAACCTTCCACAGAAGGCACACACACGCATACCTAGGGCCAATTCACCTACCACATGTCTTTGAGATGCAGGAGGAAACCCATGTGATCACAGAGAGGGCATGCAGACTCTGCACAGAGACTTCAGCTAAGGATTGAACCGGAAAACCTCTTGCTGTGAGACGACAATGCTAACCACTGCACCACCATGGCCACTTTAGTTGCATGAAACATTAAGTACTATTAATCTATCATTTATAGAAATCAATTATATGAAAAGTTTCCATGAACATTCAGTATTAAGCCCACAGGGGCTTAAAGTATTATATTTTAAAATGTAAATACTTTCTTTAAATAACAAATGCTGTTTGTTTTTATACTCAGAATTGCCAACACCCCAATTAACTTGTTCTAAGATGCTGGCTTGCAGAGAGTCTGGGTTGCTATTATGAAATAACTTAAAATGCATTGCAATAGGACTAGCTGCCTTCTCCACTTTAATGTCTCTGGTGTACTCCTGCAACCTCAATTTAAAACTTCTCTTGGTTTCACCTATATAAAAGAGATTGCAGGAGCACCTGAGAACATACACAACATTAGATGTTCCACAAGTAAAATGTCCTCTAAGACTAAAAGAAACACCATTAATATAACTAAAAAAATCAACAATATATTTACACGCTGAGCATTTAGTACAACCACTAGTGCCCAGCCTACCTAAAGTGCTACATAACTTTTCCACTGGCTTAACAAATTTATTATGTGCAATAATGTCTTGTATATTCCTACCTCTAGTAAATGAAAAAATAGGAAATTTACATAATGTATCAAAAAATTATTTAAATTTAAATAAAATGGCCAAAAATACTTAATTATCTTAACTTGTTCATGAGAAAAAAACAAGTAAGAAATGAGGTTTGGAACAGACAATTTTGTCCAGGGACATCTTCAAGGTGGGGGATTAGTTAGAGTTGCAGCATTTGGGAGGATAGGGGTAGGATATGGGTTAAATAGGACTCGATGAGGTTTGGGAGGAAGTGAGGTAGGGGTAGGGAGAGGCTTAAAGGATGTTAGGCAAGTCTAACTGGATTAGGAGTCACATTTTGGCGTGAACTTGCTAAGGCAAGGTATGCCCATGGCGACCTGTGGGTATTCTGGGAGACAAGGTAGGCCGTGGGATACTGGTTAGTGGTAGGTGGTTAGTAACGGATATTATTATGGAGTTTTAATTTTTTTTATGACATGGGAAATTGGCTAGTGGTATTTTTGCATTTAGAAACCAGAGAAGTTTTCAGTGGGAAAGGTGCAGTCTCCACTAGTTATTGCAGAGTGCAGTAATAGTGCTGTAAGGTTTTACTTCAGTATGTTCCGTTATTTTCGCTCATACAACTCACATCTTGTCATCCTGGGAAAGTATTAGTAGAGGAGCAGTTAGTAGTGATTAAGTCTATACAGAACCAGGGTTTTGTACACATAAAAGAAAAACAAATAAAGTGTTGCTCTGATAGTGTTACTGCTGTTAACTTCAGTGGTAGGTGGAACAAGGGAAAAGTTACATGGATTGGCGCACATCGTCTGAAGTGGGTGTTTTAAATTGGCTATCACTGGCCTGCGAAGGTTTGTGGCAGTTGCTAATAGGTTCATAGGTTCATAGGTTGGTACTAGGCTATCGGCCCTAGGGCTTATGCAAGCCTAGTCATAACAATTCCCTGGATATTTCTTCCCACAATATTTACTTCTCTGGACCCCTGTCTAGCAGGGCGACTGACATGATCCCTGGGGTGAATTTCCTATCTCCCATCCAATCATCAAGGTTCCTTTTGAACAGGGCCAAGGAGGCGCTCTGCTTGACATGTATGGGCAGTCTATTCCAGAGTATGGAGAGTCTCTGGGTCAGGAACCTATCCCTCCAGCATGTTTTGTTCATTGTGATGACAAGGTTTAGATCCCTGGAGCATGTGGCTCTGAGGGATTGGGATTTTTTTAAGTGGAGCATGTCCAACAGCTCAGGGTTTGACATGGCCTTGTATGTTAAGCAGAGATCGCCTCTGAGTGGACGATATGTCACAGAGTATAGCTAGAGTTTTTTTAGGTGGTCAGCATATGGCATCTGTTTTAGGCCTGTGATTCTTTTAGTAAGGTATTTCTGTGGCCTTTCCAGCTTTTGCAGATGTCTTGTGAGGTACATACCAAACGGGGCGTTATACTCTATAATGGGTCTAATGAGGGATGAGTATAGTGGGACAAAGACCTCCTTTTTTCTGGATGAAAAGCCCTTAGTGATGAGGTGTGCCACATAGAAGGATTTCCTGACTGTTGTGGCAATGTGGTTATCGAAAGTGAGACCACTGTCCACCTGTGTCCCTAAGTCTCTCATCACACTTTCGATGTTTAGTGTCCTGCCACTTATGTGTTAATTTATGGGTACATGTTTTTTTTCCAAAGGGGATAACTATACATTTCTTGGCATTAAGCTTGAACCCATGGATCTGGCACCAGGCATCTGTTTCTGTAAGGCCCTTTTGTAGAATATCCACATCATTTGTGGATTCAATAATGGCTCCCATTTTGCAGTCATCTGCAAACTTTGTTAGCAAGAGTCCCTTAGTGTTGGTCTGCACTTCAGAGAAGTAGATGCCAAACAAGAGTGGTCCCAGGACTGAACCCTGAGGTACTTCACTTGTCACTTGTCTGGAGCTGGATTTGGAGTCGGCTACTTTTACAGTCTGTGTTCTGTCAGTAAGCCAGTTGGCAACCCATCGAGTGACATAGGGATTTATGCCCAGTTTAGTAAGTTTATCTATGATTCCAGAGTGGGGGATGGTGTTGAAGGCCTTGGCGAGGTCCAGATAGGCTATATGGACCACCTTACCCTCGTCCGCAGCTCTGGAGACTGATTCGAAGAAGTCAATCAGATTCAGGAGACAAGATCGGCCCTTCACAAACCCAAACTGGGTGGGGTCCAGTGTTTGAAGGTTGCCAATGTCTTTGTTTATAAGTTCCATGATAATGCGTTCCATGCCCTTGCAAATCAGGCTTGTTAGACTGATGGGACGGTAGTTCCCATGATCCAATGCGGATCCTCCCTTGCAGAGCGGGAAAACTGTAGCTGTGCGCCACTCAGTGGGCACGAAGCCTGAGGTGAGGCTATGATTAAACATGACACTTAGGTGAGGTGCCAGTTCATTTTGTAGTTCATGTAGTACACAGCCTAGGATGTCATCTGGTCCCATGGATGCTGTATTCTTAGCTTTGGAGAGTGTGGTTTCTACCTGTGTGGCCTTTTATCGGAATTTGGCAATCTTTTGGTATTGAGATGGGCTCTTTACAGGGAGAGAGGGGGGTGAAGTTGGCACTAAATCGAGCTGCCATGATATTGGCAATATCCTTGGGATCAGTATATTTAATGCCATTCTGTTGTGGCTCAGAGCAGATCTGAGCATTGCCATTTAGATTCTTGACATAACTATAGACTGCCTTGTGGTTGTCTTTGGAATCTTTGGCAATTTTATTTTCGTAACTAGCTTTTGAGGATTTCATGAGGGATCTCAACTTCTTACTGAGGCTGGTGAGGGAGTTTTTTGCATCCTGGGATTTTCCTCTTTCCTGCAACAGTTTCTTCCTTTTGTTGTATAGTTTGTTTATAGCAGGGGACCACCAGATTGGCTTCCTTTTTTTGGAGAAGAGCATCTTGGTTCTATTTGGGATGGCACAATACATGCATGAGTGGAAGTGCTCGTACAGTGCCTTAGTGTGGGTTTCTGCAGTCAAACTTCCAGATCCTGTCTGCGTGGGTGTTGTGAAGTTTGTCACTTCTGACCAGTAGCATGAAGTTGGCTTTGGAGAAGTTTTTTAAGGAGGTTTCCTTACTGGGGGGTGGGGGTGGGATGTGGATGTCAAAGGTGATTTGCTTATGGTCAGACCTGACCAATGAGGGGGTGACCACTGGTGTGGACCATCTATCTCCCATGTTGGTAATGACCAGGTCTAGGATATTGGAGCCCCCTGTGGGACAATGGATTAGTTGATCCAGGGCATTGGAATTTATGAATTCCAAGAACCGTTGGGAAAAGGAGTTGGTACCCGAGTAGTTTTCCCAATTAATGGCAGGGTAGATGAAATCACCCAGTATTAGGGTGTTTGGTTGTATCTTAATATTTTCCAGTATTTTTAGAAAGGTATAGTGAGAATCTTGGGGCATGGTAGGGGTTCTACAGCAAGCTACAATTTGGATTGCAGTCTTACCTAGTGTTAGTTGCACCTGGAGAATTTCAGATGCATTGTGTTGGGCAACTAGCCTGGAGGTGTGAATATCCTTGGTGAATATGGACACTCCTCCACCTTTAGTGTTTTGGTCTTGATTTTGTGACCGAAAAGTGTGGTAAGAATTGTACCCTGGTATTGCAGGGGTGCTTTCTGGAGCCTTGAACCAGGTCTCAGTTACTGCATAGATATCAATGTTCTCCATTTTTAGGAGTGCCTCGAGAGAGTGCATTTTGAGGTTTAGACTTCTAGCATTGAATGGCATTACCTTCAGATTTTGCATGCTTGTATCTGTTACGATGGTGGTTTTATCCTTTGAACCTTGCCTAAAAAAGGCACTATAGGGGAGGCAAGAGCTTTAGCTAGTAACCTGAATCCCTGGGGTGACAGGTGCAGACCATCTCTGGCAAAGCATCGTGGATTGTCGATCATGTCTTCCCAGGAAGACAAATGCTGGATCCCCTTTGAGTGACACCAGAAGCTTAGCCAATTGTTGAAGTCAATCATTTTGTCCTTATACTGTGGTATCATTCTGGGTGAAGGCAGGATGCTACTCAGGGCTAGGGTCATACCTGCCTGGGTCACATGATCCAAGAGCTCTTCCATGTCTCTTTTCATGTAGTCCAGGGAGGTATGTCTCAAGTCATTCACTCCAGCATGGACAATGACAGAGTCATATTTGTACTAGTAGTGGTGTGACTTGAGTGCATGCGTTATGTGGTGGATCCTGGCACCCGACAGGCAGCTGACTGTAATTTTCTCCTTGTTCAGCCTGGTGAGTGGGACATCAGTGTGCCTGACTATAGAGTCACCTATGACTAAAGTGTTGGGTACATTGTCTTGCCTTAGGGGCTGTTGTTGGGTGGCACAGTGGTGTTGTGAGCTATGTGTCACTTTGGTTGTGACTGGTGTTTGTTTGTGTTTCGGCTTTGGAGGCCCTTGTTGCTTGGGCAGGTTAATGTTAAGGTCCTCCGCATATGTGAGTTTAGTGTTGCTATGTATGGGTGTTGATGGTGTGGGTTTTGAAGGGCTATGCATTGCTTGAGGTGTAATGTAGGTGTTAACCTTCTCCTCTTGACTGTCTAGCACAATCTTGGCCAGAGAGAGCTTTGCTTCCAGTTTGACCAGTTAATGACCATTATGGCAGGCAGATTTAATGTGGGCAGATTTACTGCATTGACTTGTAAGCCACAAGTCCTGTATTTTGCATCCGCATACCTCTTGGCTACCTCTCAGCTGTACTGATTCAAAAAAAAACTGAAATAAAAAGGGTGGGGGGGCACCAGAAGTTTGCTTCATTATTTTGGCCCATTTTCATAAATCCTGACTTTTGAGCAAGCTGGGATTACTGTTTTTATTGCCACAGGGCATACTTCAGTTTGCTGCTTTCCTGGTGAATTTATTTAAAAAAAAAAGGAGAGAGGGAACTGAATAAGAGGCATGGTGGTTGAAGTGCCATAGGACTGGTAGCTTTCACAGGCTGTGAATGTTACTGTTGCATGCACACACCATTTTGGTTTTCTTGGGTTTTTGTATACCAGTGTTGATGGGGTCCTGTTTAAAGATTCCCTGAAAGACATTCCCAGCACTTTTGTAGTGGAGAGTCCATGGTACAGTGGATAGACAAATATTTGGTGGTGGCCAGATCCAGCAGTTTTAAGGAGAGATATGACCGCATATCTTTTATGTAGTAAGACTACAAGCTCTGACTGTTTTTGTTGGCTACAAATGCAAGCATGTTCCATTGATGTGTATCTGGCTGCTGCATTGATGTTGAGTGGCTACTGTCGTGCATACCTTTGAACTGTAGTGGGGCACGGTCTGGACATTTACTGCATGTGTTAACATTTGGCATTTGACTTGCATGGGTTAACATATATCGATCTTGCCTCAGTGGACATGTAGCTTTAACCAAATGTTTACATTACTGATAATATGCTGGGTTCACATTAAGGTCCCTATCATTTTATACAAATTCTTGATAGATGATATCTGTTAGGTTAGTTTGTGTAGGGTGAACCAGGATTCACTAAACCCACACAGTATTTTATGAAAGATTTCTTGAGCAGCTCATGTGTTGCTGATATTGGTTCTTGCCCAAAACGGGGAATTGTTTGCAGTTGGTAGTTATGGTTTCTTTGTTAGAGAACGTTTATAAAAAAAAATAAATAAATAGATAAATAAAAGAAAATAAAGGAGGTTCTTGCATGGGTTTTCTCTGGTTACTGGATCAGGAAGTGGATTATCATTTGTATGTCTGTTTGAGGCTCATGTACTGGCTTTCTGCTGTGAAGGTGGGGGAGTAGCTGCTTGATGGGTGGCTTTGGACTGACTCATTGGATGGAGGCTGGCATTCTGGTCTCATTCTGATTGTGTGGGCCACTGTTTTGTTGGTGGAGGGGGTAGGTTTTGTGGGAGGATTCGTGGATTTTTGTGTTTTGGGTGTGTGTCAAGTTGGGAATGGTTAATGATGGAGGCCACTGTTACTGTCTTAAGGTGATTTCCGGGGCCATCAGACTATTGCTTCATTGCAGTGGTGGTAATTTTCACGGGCTTCAGTTAATGGGGAAAATGCATGTTGTGCATGTGCAGAGTGTGGGAGGGTGGTTTAGATTGCATGAGACTTGAGCAATTGGAACAGTACGCTAACCATGCCTCTTGGCCTCATGATTCAATGTTAGGATATATTTTAAGTGCAATCCATGGTTTGTTTGTGTCTTTCGGCTTTTCCCGGTTAGGGATCGCCACAGTGGAACTCCGGTCCGCTAATGATTGGCAGTAGAGTTTTACATGTTGGCTTGCCAGGCCTAACGTGCCACCTTCAACGAAGGAGCACCCGTTCACGCATGTCGCCACACAGAAGACGATCTAACTGAGAACCGAACGGGCAATGTCTAACTGTGAGGCGACAACGCTACCGCAGCACCACCACTGCAGTCCAAGTGCAATCCATGGTAATAAAACTAAATCATATGAATTCACTAAGGATATAAGTAAAACCAGCATATTTTATTTACCCTATGACCCTCCTGGCTGAAGCTGATAGTAAGCCACATTTTGCCCATTTGTTCCACAGTATGAGGACTAGTGTTCTTCATTTTGGAGATGGCTTTGTCCTGGTTTCTTGCTCTAAGAGGTTGAGAAGTTTGCTCCAAGAGGCCAGGTTAAATGTTGCTTACATTTTACTTGTGGATTTGTGGCCTGGCTTCATAAAGCTGTTCAGGTTTAAGTCACTTGCTCTAGTGGATCTGGTAGATTTGGATTTTATGAGGTGGAGCATGCCCATTAATTGACATGGCCTTGTATGTCAGGCACAGGTCACCTCTGAGCAGACGGTATGCAACTGAATAGAGCTCAATCATTGGTCTGATAGATCAGGTGGGCAATGTAGAAGGTTTTTCTAACCACTTTAGCAATGTGAGTGTCCTGTCAACCTGGGTCCCCAGGTCCCTGATAACCTCTTCTGTGCTTAGTGGATTGCCACCTTTTCCCAAAGGGTATGACTATACATTTTTGGCATTTAACTTCAGGCCATGGCTCTCCCTCTGAAGGATATCTGTGTGTTTGCAGTCATCTGCAAACTTTGTCAGCCATAGTCCTCCTATGTTAGCCTGTACTGAGTCTGACATGGCGCCAGCTACTCTAACCCTGTGGGTTCTGTCCTTAGCCAGTTTGCAACCCATCTTGTGACATATGGGTTTACATTTGGTATTGTGTTGAAAGCTTTTGCAAGGTCAAGGTAGGCTGTATGGACTGCCTCATCAATGGCCTTGGTGACTGTTTAAAGGCATGATCTGCCCTTGACAAAGCTAAACTGGGTCGGGTCCAATGTCTGCAAGTCCCCTATGTCTTTGTTTATGAGTTCCATTATGATCCTCTCCATAGCTTTGCAGAGCAGGCTTGTTAAGCTTATTCCTGTGGTAAGGCTAAGATTAATCAGCTGCCTTATTAGTTCCTCATTGAGTTCATGCCATCCGTCCCATTGATGCTGTGATTGGAGATGTCTGGGAGGCTGCAAGTTTGCACTGAACCTGTCTGCTAGTATGTTGGCAATGTCTGTGGGTTCAGTGATTGTTGTATAATTTTGGACTAATTCTGAGCATATCTGGGAGTTTCCACCCAGGTTTCTAACATAGCTGAAGAAGGCCTTATGATTGTCTTTGAATCTATGGCAATTTTTCTCTCAAAGTTGGCCTTGGATGATTTTATGAGTGTTTTTACTAATAATGATCAAAGGTGTCTTCCATGTAACAGCTTTCTCCTCTTATTGTAAAGTTTGTTTATGATTGCCTGATCCATGCAGTCCTGGAGGTGTTTGAAGAAGGCATTTGTAGAAGTCCTTCACTGTGGTCTTTTTTGTTTGGGGTGGGGGCGGGTTACCTGGAGTGAATGTGGGGTCACAGAGTACATTTTAGTTACACAGTTCTCGCAGAATGTCTTGATTTTTTTTTCATGATTTGTACTGACTGCTTGGAAATCACAGCAGAGTATTTCTAGCTACAGCCATTTTACATGTGAGGTGAGGGTGTGTGCTTGTACAATTAAGTACTAAAGCAGGCGTCTCTTGCAGTTACCCTTGGGAACCTTGTTTAGTAAGCATGAGGAAACTTTGCTTTATTAATTTTAAATGGCATAGAACAGTTTATTGTTGCTCTTATCTCGTCAGGTAAACACTAGGGTGAATTATAATATGTTATGCCTGGGGGCAGCTATATTTGGAACTACCTGGCAAATCATTTGGGTTATTTAGAAGGGTATTGACCATATTTCAATAGTAAAGATTTCACAGAAGGCCATATTTGACTCATATTTGGACAATTTTGTATATATTGTGTTTCTGGTAGATTAGTGGCAACCATAGCGACTGAATTTTAGGAATTAACAGACGTGAGTTTCAGACGTCATACCCCACTGGAAGGCAGGTCAATGCAAAAATGTATCATGCTATTGACTTGAGTTTGTAAAAGCAATATAATTGAGGCCTGGGTATAGGTACATTCAGCTATGAGTTTTTCTACTCGTATCAACCAATTGGGTAATGATAATTAAGAAAGGGTACCTCCTAATGCTAAAGTACAGCTATCAGTAACAAGTAAAAACAGTATTCAAAATGAAACGCTGTACAACAATGGCCAATGAAGTAAAGTTCTCTTGGAGAATAGGTAGTGTGGTTAAATGATATAAAACTTAAAAGTGCAACATATATAGCCAAAAACTTGCATACATTTCCAGTACTTAAATTAAATGCACTTAAAAGATATTCACGCTGTGAATGCAGTTATACCATAGCGAAATGATCGATCTGAAGAAGATACCGAAAGCACTTATCGTTTGGAATACATAGGGACTGTTTTATTCTACATCAAGATTTTAACTTGACATGAAGATTTTAACTTTTCCTACAATAAAAGGATTTTAACTGCCATTAAAGCTAGAAGCTTTTATTTGATCTGTTAGACTGGTTAAGCTGTTATCACAGTTCATCACAGTCACATAGCAGCTACTACATCTTCAGTGTGGATACTTTGTATATCAGACCAAAAAGATTGGATACTTTGAAGCCATCATAAGACTGGAAACTTTGGAGCCATCATTTCGCTATAGTATAACTGCATTCACAACGTGAATATCTTGTAATGTATGCAAGTTTTTTGCTATATATGTTGCACTTTTAAGTTTTATATCATTTAACCACACTACCTATTCTCCAAGAGAACTTTACTTCATTGGCCGTTGTTGTACAGCATTTCATTTTGAATACTACAATTGGGTAATGATAGTTATAGAACTACAGGCATTATGGAAGATATATAATGTTAGGTAATCAAATAAGGACGTCATTGTTGTTAGCTACATTAGACCCAGATTTGAGTTTGGAATAGCAATATGGAAACCCTATAACAAAACAAGCATGATTGGATGGGGTAGTTACATTTATCTTGGGTATTTGCTAGGGTCATTGGAAGCATAGCTTCATTTATGGCTGCTTTGTCATAGATGTGAGAGGCGGTGGTACATTCCTTCCCATGCTGGTGGGAAAGGTTGTCCTTGAAGATGTCTTGGAATGGGGGTTATGTATTTTGGATGATTTACATGTCTTTTCTTTCTTGCAGATGGGGTCTTGGAATGCTGCGGCTGTAATTTGGAATAGGTGGGTATAATATGGAGCCTTTTCATAACATTTTAGAGGGTTTACTCTTCTCCTTTTCTTTGTAGATGATGGTGTGCTGAGTACCAGTGGTGGCGATACACAGTGAATTCGCAGATGATGGAAGCAGTGGTGTGCGAGGAGATTACACATGGGGAGCACCAGTGGGCAACAGTTACTGATGGAAGTAAGTGGATTTCAAAGTTGTTGTGTTTTGACAGAGGATTTACACTGCTAGTCAGAGAAGGATAGGCATTTGAGTTTTTGATCTCAGAGTTATTTGGTTGTACAATTTGTTCTATTACCCTTTCAGTACGTTAGAGTAATGTTGGAAGTTGTCCCTGTTTTGGCCATTTGCGTTCAATAGTAAAAGAGAGCAACTTCCATAGGTAAGAGTCAGGTGGTGCACAGGAAGGCTGGAGATGGGCATGTGCTGAGTGATCAGTGGTCAGCTCCCTGATTAAATGCCTTTGGAAGGTAATGGATGCTTATGTGGATTTTGATGGTTGGACTAGTGTTTAATGGAATTGGGGATTTTGGTGCTTGAGTGGTGCATAGGGAGTTATTTAAGGAGGTATGTTTGGGTAAAGGTAAGGTAGGACTAGGGGTGTGATGGTGCAGGTACCAGTGGCTCTTGTCATTGATGGAATGGCACATAAAAGTGCTTGACTGGGGGAGTTTAATATAAACAGTCACTGTCCTGCAGAAAATAGTTAAAGGTAGAAGATGTTGAGGGGCTAGATGTTCAGTTTGTTGGAGTTGTATACAAAGGGGTCATATGGAATTTTATTTTATTCGCTGTTTAGCAAGATATGTCGAACTTGGTGCGATTTGGGTAGTGCATCGACAAGTAAAGGAGTAGGTTGGGGGCTGGGTAAGGCACAGTTGTTGATCTGTTATGAGGGGATCTGGGGGTTTTCTACATGTGGAGTGGATGCACAGTAATTAAAGACATAGGAAGTTACTAGGTTACTGGTGCTAGGGCCCTTAAAGTCAGTTTATTTATATTCATTTTATTTATGGTTATTATATACTTGTATTTGGAGGTAAGGTATTTTGCTGGGGGAGGATGGGTTAATGTCTGGTAGATGGTATGTTAATAAGTGTTTGTTTTGTACTCATTAAGGCATTTCAAGGTTGGTGCAGCTGGGTAGTGTAAGGCCAAGGGAGGATAATGTAAGTTGAGGGCAAGTTATAGTAGGGTTTGATATTTTCTTAGGGGTAGTTTTGGGTTCTTACTGGTGTGAGGAGTGGCACCAATTTCTGGAGTTGGGGTAGTTACTAGGTTAATGGCTCTAAGGTTTTGATTAGCTAGACAGCCTCAGGTAAGTAAGATTCCTTAATGCAGAGTGTATTCCATGTTGCTCTTAGTCAAGATGGACATGGGTGATTGTTGCCTGTGTCCAAAAGGAATACAGATAAACCTGTGGGGGGGAGTGTTACACTTCAGGTTTGGTAATAGGATATAATAGCATGGCTATCGTTTTTTTTTCTTTGCCTTAATTATGGTTAACAACGTTGTTGGGAATTAATTGGTTGGGAAAAGGGTGGTATATTATTTATAGAATAGGCCCCATTGTAATGCAATCATTTGTTTATTTCGTACGGGTATTAGTTGTATAGTGACTCTGTCAGGTGTAGAGGAAATCTTATAGGTATTTTTGTTAACGCATCTTACATTTCATTGGTGTTTTGTATGCAGTAGTAAATGCATTTTAAGCAGCTGATAAAGGAGATATGCCAGTGGTGGTGCATACTGTCATTAAGAAGTTGTGATTATGAGTGGATGAAGTATTTACAGTTTTTCTTTTACAGGTAGGTGGAAGGAAGGTGGCTTTGACAGGTGAGAGAGGGTATCGAGGTTGATGTAGGTTGATGGAGTGGTGTGAAAAGAGGTCATGGTCTTCCAGCAAGTCAGTCACATATGGAATTGTTATATTTTCTTCCCAATAGTTACAACGTAATGGTTTGTTTGCTTGTTTTGGGTGGCGAGCATCAGGAGTGAAAGTAAAAAAAAAAAAAAAAAAAAAGAGGATATTGTACCTACTTTAAAGAGATCTCATTGGTATGATGGTATGCAACGGGGTTTAATAACAAAATAGTATAGCTTGTTTTGTTGAGTTGCTAGAGGCTCATGATGGCTGTTGAGCTGTTTTATTGCTTATAAGGGATAGTTAGTGTGATGGCTGGATTGCTAGACAACAGGGTTTTATGATGCTATTTTGGTTATTTTAAGCAGTGAAACAGGGCTGGAATTAGGCATCATGGTTTGTTCTTGTTTATGTGCAGTTTCAGATGATGGGCTTTGTGTTGGTTGTCAGAAGGAAAGGTAATGATGTGGAGTCATTATTGTTGTGTTATTGCTGCATTAAGGAGCACATTACATTTTGGTATTACTGGGGAATGGTGCAATAAGGTTGTTATAATGTATGATGACATGTAGTTTTTTCTCCCTTTTTTTTTTGCCTTTGAAGTCTTTCTTGGTGGAGCTGCCACTGGTCATGGTAAAATAAATATTATGTGCAGTTATGGTTATAGGTGTGAAGGTATCAGGTTTTTGTTTTGTGTTTTTGTTTTCTGGTTATTTTTGTTTTTGGTATGTTATTTTTTTTAGTTAGGGGTTGGGGTTGTGGGGTTAACTTGGGAGTGGGGATGGGAATGATGCGGTACAATGGCCGGATGTTTTAGATGTTGTGCTGCAGAGGTTGGGAGAGCAGAGGGAGAACAGCTGGGGAGAGGGAGAAGCAGTTGCCCTCTTCTGTTCCACCTCTGGTGCTGGATGTTCAATTCAAAAAGTCGGAAAAGGAAAGTGAGCGGTTACGCTGCTTGACAAGTACATAAGTAAGCAGAAGAAGCTGCATATTTGGTTGATGGTAAAATGCAATAAATGGTAATGAAAGTGAGTGGTTACGCTGCTTAATAAGTATATAAGCAAGTAAGTGAAGCTGCTTACTGGATTGATGGTATAATGCAATAAGTGGTAATGCAAGTGAGCGGTTACGCTGCTTGATAAGTACCGATAAATGGTAATGAAAGTGAGCAGGTATGCTGCTTCATAAGTAGGTGAGTGGAGGTATGGACGCTGCTGAATGATCAGGATGAGCAGGTTTATACTATCCTGTCCTAAGATAATGTTACATGGATGTTATTTCATCTGTATCATGTTTGGTTGAAATGCATGAATATTGAGTAACATTTATGTTTATGGAAATTTAATAAAGGTCATCAAATGTCATTCGGTGTAATGTGTTTCTTGAAGGGGACTGGGACAAATGAGGTTTGGAACAGACCATTTTGTCCAGGGACATCTTCAAGGTGGGAGGTTAGTTAGAGTTGCAGGATTTGGGAGGATAGGGGTAGGATAGGGTTAAATAGGAATGGATGAGATTTGGGAGGAAGTGAGGAAGAGGTAGGAAGGGGCTTAAAGGATGTTAGGCAAGTGTAACTGGATTAGGAGTCACATTTTGGTGTGAACTTGCTACCCCCCTTCCCTCTTTTTATTTGTTGGGATGTGGTTATGTTTAGTTTGGACAGGGCAGAGAAGAGGGGCAGGCTTGCCCTCTTCTCTTCCCCCTCTGGTGCTGGATGGTCAGTTCAATAAGTTGGAAAAGGAAAGTGAACGGTTACGCTTCTTGACAAGTACATAAGTAAGCGGAGGAAGCTGCTTATTTGGTTGATGGTATAATGCAATAAATGGTAATGAAAGTGAGCAATTACACTGCTTGATAAGTACTGATAAATGGTAACGGAAGTAAGCAAGTATGCTGCTTCCTAAGTAAGTGAGTGGAGGTATGGATGCTGCTTACTGATCAGGATGAGCAGGTTTATGCTGTCCTGTCCTAATATAATGTTACATGGATGTTATTTCATCTGTATCATGTTTTGCTTTAAATGAATGAATGAATATTGAGTAACATTTATGTTTATGGAAATTTAATAAAGGTTGTCAAATGTCATTCGGTGTAATGTGTTTCTTGAAGGGGACCAGGACAAATAACTATGTACATTTGCTTAACTTCTGACTTATCTGTTCTAGTATTACTGCCAATATTCCTTCTGTGATAATTCATAATAGAACTACTAGCTACTAATGAATTATTTTTAATTTAACCAGAGCTCTCTGGATATCTTTCATAAAAATAACCCCTCTTCAGAAACATATTTATAGAGGTACACATTTCTTTATACAATTCCTTATTATCAGTACATAATCTATAAGGTCATGAAGTAAGGATTATTTAGCACATTGGATCATAGTTCTCCAAAGGGTAAAGAATCCAACAAATGAGATGGATGGCAGCTAGTTTTGTTTAAAAAATGATCACTGTTATCAAACTTTCGATGTATTTTAGTTTTAATTTTTTTACTATGTGATTCATGAAGCTTGCGCCAGATGCAGGTGTAACGTTGGCATTCCAACACCAAATACGGCTGGCGAGCGATCCAGGTATGAGCTGTTTCCACGTGCACTACCTGCGTATGCTACACCCGCATAGCTCCCTGCCCCTGTATGCTAATTACCCCAGTTGCAGCAGTGTAGCATGCAAATGAAGGTATTTAGCGATCCAGGAAATGGTGCAGGTGTAGTGTAAGCATGCAGAAATGTAAACCGTAAAAAATGGTTTACATTTTTGCAAACATAAAATCGGAGCCATGACAGCCGGCCAAACACATGTATTATATCATTAATATATGCCAATGGCTAAATATATAGCCATTGGCATAAAAAATTTACAAAATATAGAAAGAACATTAAATTTCATTTTTCGCACTATCGTGAAGTCTAAGTGCAGGGCAGTGGCATGCAAACCGGATCGCAAGAAAAATAGAAAAATATAGAATAAAACTGCAATGTAACACATATCATGATTTTCCCATAATAGTCAATGGCAGGCATGTTACACCACACCATGGTGCAAGGGTTGCTAAGGGGCTGTGACAGTGTTTTGCGCGGTAGCTAGGAATTAATAGGCAATGCCATGCAAATGAGAGGAGTAATAGTAAATCACAGATTCCCTGCTGGTGTAAGGATGCACCTCACAGTGTAGCGTTATAACACAGAGGTGTGCCCTTGAGATAATGATGACATCAAGAGAGGGGTGTGTCACCTTTGCTGTAAGCACATTGGATCATTGCTAATCCGGTTTGCCCGTAGCTAAGCAAAGCTGCAGGACAGGGGTGCGTCGAACTGGCTATAGCTTTGCTTAGCTGAGATTACACAAGGTAACCGTGTATGCATGTGAATGAAGATGAAAGCGCACTTAAAACTGGTAAATGGGTTTGCGCGGTGGGCACCGGAGCTAAAACAGGAAAGATATAGGAAAGAAATAAGGAAATGCTGCAGCAGGGAAATTGGTGTACAAATGACTAATTAACACCTAGGAACCTACAGTGGGCCCTTGACAACAGCTAACAAGGCTGCAAGCAGCTACCTGCAGAACAGGAAAGGGGAAGGGCTGTACTGCAAAGAAAACAGTAAAGAGTCACAGCAGAACAAAGCGGATTTGCAGTATATCAGCTACAAGACACATTTTGCAACACATGACTGGGTAGGGAAAGTACAAAACAAGAAAGGCAGCAAGTGGATGCATGACTGATAATGGGAGGGGATCCAGGTTTAAAAGTGAATTAAAGGGCAACAGATTAATCAAGGCAGGCAAGCATAACTCCACACTAAAGGCCCCACACTCCCAGTACTCACTGCAAAACCCATAATTAAGATACCCTGCAGTTGGAATTGCTGATACACACCCAATGACATCAGCAGCATCCATAGCACAATAGTATAAAGTGTGAAAGCACCTCACAAACACTTGTGTATTCCCATACTCTGCACCATTGTTGTATACAGACGGGGAACTTTTAGTATGTACATGTTAGGGGTTGCCATAGCTTTGATCCACCAGCATGTGTTGGAGATGGAAGGTAGTGTGGAGGATGATGCACAAAACCACCTCAGGCACCAGAGGAAGAGAAGAGTGTTCAGACCCAGGGTAACCTACCAGGGACTACATGATCTGGAGATATTAGAGCATTACAAGGTGGACAGGGACACCCTACAGCAACTTGTGGAGCTGTGCCAGCCACACCTCAGAGCCAGAGCAAACAGAGGGGAACCCATCCCAGTGGATACGAAGGTATGTGTAAGCCTGAGAATACTAGCTACAGGTACCTTTCAAAGGCCAACTGGGGATATCATGGGGAACTCACAGGCATCATCATCCAGGGTACTTCACCACTTCCTGGTTGCAATGTTACCACATGCCAATGAGCATATATACTTCCCCCGAACGCAGGCGGAATTTGCCAGCAATATGCGTCTCTTCCACCATGTGGCAGAATACCTGGAGGTACTGGGTGCAATAGAGTGCAGGCACATACACATCAAGTCACCACCCGGTGAGCAGGGTAGGCACTACCTAAACTGCAAGGGATACCCCTCCATCAACTGCCAGGACATGTGTAATGCCCAAGGCATTATCATGGAAGCTATCATGACTCCCACATATGGCATGCCTCACAGCTGTATCAGGTATTTGCCAGGGGACCCTCCCATATGGATGATGACTCCCATCAGAAATGCACCCACACCCATGCAGGAATACCATAATGAGGCACACTCACAAACCAGAATCATCATAGAGCGTGTGTTTGGGATGCTTAAATCATGGTTCTGTTGCTTGGACATATCTGGTGGAGCCTTGCAATACTCTCCAGGTACGTGTGTCCACATCTTCATAGTATGCGCCATGCTACACAATATGATCCTGCAGAACAGTTGCAGCAGGGACAGAATGGTGAAGGCCCTCCCAACTGACCACCATTGCCAAGGGCCCCACAGCCACAGAGGTACTCAGACCACAAACACCCTGAGACAGCCCCATTAGGCAGACGGAGGTGTGCCCATTATGCCCATGCCTTAGCAAGGAGGGAACGTATAGCACACACACACTGACAGTGTAGGCACCTAGGGACTGACACCTTTCTCCACCTGCACACACAGTAAAAATGGATGGCACACACACAAGACTATCTGTAAATTGTCATGTGTAGGCAGTCTACTGTGTGCATTCAACATAGCCAGCCCTCAACTATTGGACACACAACAGCTATTGCACAAGGTAAGTCAATACCTGAAAAGTAAATTAAGCTATCAGCATGTGCTGATACTGTATGTATAGGTTCATAGGTAGGTACTTGGCTAACTGCCTGAGGGCATTCATAAGCCTAGCCAAAATGTGTCAGCTTTTGCCACCCCATTGATTCAGTAACTGTCCCTCTGTGGAGCAAAGCCAATGGCAGGATCCCTGGTGTGTATCTACTGTTCCCCATCCACTCTTCAAGGTTTCTCTTGAAGAGTGTTAATGAGGGGCTCTGTATAATGTAATTAATGATGTTGTTCCAAAGTATGGAGAGTTTCTGTGAGAGGAATCCGTTCCTCCAGCATCTTCCAGTTATTGTTGTGGCAAGGTTCAGCTCACTACAGCATGTGGCTCACTGTGACATGGATTCCCATAGGTGGAGCATATCCATTAAGCCTGAGTTCGGCATAGTTATGTTGGCTAGCAGAGATAATCTCTGAGAAAATGAGATGCCACTAAGTAAAGTAGGAGTTTATTCAGTCTGGCTGCATAGGACATATGTTTGAGGCCAGTAATCCTCTTGGCAAGGTACATTTATGGACCTTCCAGCTGTTGGATGTGTCTTCTGAGGTACATCCCAAATGGGTTACTATACTCTATGATGGAACTGATGAGTGATGAGTAAAGGGGCACTATAACCTCAGTATGTCTAGATGGGAACCCTTTAGTAATCAGATGGCCTACATAGAAGGATGTCCTAACTACTTTGGAGATATGATTGTCAAAGGAGAGATCACTATCTACCTTAGTCCCCAGACACCCTATTACCTCGTCTGTATTAAAGTGGCTGCCACTTATATGTTAATATGTGGGTGCTTAATATTCCACAATGGAATGACCATGCAGTTAGTGGCACTTAGCTGGAGGCCATGACTTTGACACCCTGTGTCGATCTCTGTGAGGCCCCTTGAGGGATGTCTGTTTCAGCTGAGCTGTCAGTTTTGGCTTCCAGTTTGCAGCCATTGCCAAACATGGTCTGCCATAGTCCACCTGTGTTTGCCTGTACCTCTGAGAAGTATATGCCAAACAGTAGGACTCCCAGGACTGAGTCCTGTGGGACACCAGTCGTGACTGGTTAAGAGTTGGACCTGGAGACTGCTAGTCGTACCATGTGGGTTCTGTGTGTAAGCTCATTGGCAACCCAACCTGTGATGTATGGGTGTATGTATAGGCTGGTGTGTTTATCAATAATACCTGAGTGGGGCATGGTGTCAAAAGCCTTGGCGTGGTCCAGATAGTATGTGTGGACCATCTCTCCCCTCATCTAACGTCTTGGTGACTGTATGTAAGACATCAAACAGGTTCAGTAGGCATGGCCTGCACTCAACCAAGCTGACCTGGGTTGGGTCACGTGTTTGGAGGTTACCAATGTCTTTGTTAATGAATGCCATGAGGATGCACTTCATACCATTGCAGAGCAGGCTAGTCAGGTGTATGGTGTGGTAGTTATCATGGTCGGTTGTGATTCCACCTTGGTGGAGTGGAATAACTGTTGCCACGTGCCATTGTATGGGCAAGTAGCCTGTGGAGAGGCTGAGGTTGAAAAGCTTAATTAGCTGGTGGGTCAGATTGTCTTGTAGTGTTTGTAAGATGCAGTCTGGGACATCATCTGCCTACATTGATGCTGTGTTCTGCTGTTAGAGAGGGCCATTTCCACCTCTGTGTCTCTGATGTCTGGGTTACTGCACCTTTCGGGTATTGTTGTGGGCTTTTTAGGGGGTGAAGTATGTACTGAATGTACCTGCAAGGATGTTGGTGTTATTAGTAAGGTCAGCATATTTTATGCTATATTTCACTGGCACAGTGCAAAACTGTGTGTCACCACTTAGATCCTTGACATAGCCAAAGAAGGCTTTGTGGTTATCTTTCAAATCCTTGCCTATTTTCCTGTTTATGTTAGACTTGGATTATTTCATGAGGGACCTACGTATCTTACTAATACTGGTCAAGGGTGTCTGCCCTTCGTGGGGTTTGCTGTTTGTCTGGAACACTGTCCTACTTCTGTTGTATAGCCTGTTTATTGCAGGGGTCTACCAGACTGGTGTGCTTATCTAGGAGGAGTGAGTCTTGGTTTACCAATGATGGCACGATCCATACATCCTTGTAGGTGCTTATAGATTGCATTTGTAAATCTGTATGTATCTTGAGCAGTGTTTCCTCTTAGGGTGCGGGCTGTGAAACCCCCCACCCCTGTCTCTAGTAGTGTGAATTTAGCTGTAGGAAAGGTGTACACTGTGGTTTCCGTGGGTGGGGGAGATGGTTGGGTGTGGAAACAGTGAATAGTTAATGGCCAGATCTAACCAGTCACCAGTTTAACTCTGCTGTGGTGCACCTGTCACCTATGTTGGTGATTACCACTTCTAGTATGTTTCCACCCCTTGTTAGGAGTTTACCACCTGATACAGGGCATATGAGGTGATAAATTCCAGGAAGCGCTGGGCCTGGAATTGAGTACTTGACCAAGTTTCCCAGTTAATGGTAGGGTAGTTGACATCGACCAATGCCAGGGTGTGCAGTAGGACTATCATGTTCTCCACTGTCTCCAGGTAGGTGGAGTGGTGGTCCTGGGCCATGGAGGTTGATCTGTAGCTGGCCACAGTTTACATTGCAGTTGTGGCTGACCTTAGCTGCACATGGATGATCTCAGTGATATCATGCTGCCCCACTAACCTGGAGGTGTAGGTATCCCTGATGAATATGGCTACACCTCCTCCATGTCTGTATCAGTCCATGTTCTGTGGCCGAAATGTGTGGTATGGGTTGTAGTCTGTTAATGCTGGTGTGCTCTCAGGAGCCTTAAAACAGGTCTCAGTTACTGCACAGATGTTGATGTTGTTCATACTGAGGAGTGCTGTGATTGCATGCATGTTGTGATCACAACCCCTGGAGTTGAGTAGCATAACCCTCATTGATTCTGCTATTGTGCTGTTTATGGAGCTGGTATTCACCTTTGAGACTCTCCTAAGAAAGGTGCCATGGGGGTGCCAATAGCCTTGGCCAGTATTCCAAAGCCTAAGGCTGACACATAAGTCGGTATGGTATTATTGCATGCATGTTTCCCATCTGTGCTTGTTTCTCATCTCTCCTGTAGGTAACCTACTGGTAAGCAATAGAAAGCCTTAAACTTATACAAGTCTTCTAGCTTCCCAGATAGGCTTTCTGAGTGATTAAGTATCAGTGTTCTGTATGTTCTTGCTGTACTTAACTGTTTTCTGACTACATGGTGATTTCTTACTGTATATTGTGATCTGAAAGTCTGTTTATTCACATATTATGGCTGTGATGGCCTGCACTTTAGCGGTTCACAGATAGGTAGTAGGCTATCTGCCCAAGGGAAATTAGAAGCATAGCTACAGTGTGTTGGCTTTCTCTGCACCATTGATGAAGTAATTGAGCCTCAGTCAAGCATAGCCAATGAAGCAATTCCAGGCAGAGTTGCTGGAAGCTGTTGAAGACTGGGGTGGTGGAGGGTGATAGGGGCACTTAGTGATCTAAAGAGGACATGTTAATGTGACAATTTAACACCATTCAATTCCCCCAACAGGTGTCGCAGCTATCAAACTGGACAGGCTCCCATACCCCCTGGCTGTATGGTTCTGAGACACATGATCCCAGGGGTGTATATTCTGTTACCCATTCACACAACAAGTTTTCCCCTTGAAGTGTGTCAGTGAGGGGCAATGCCTAATGTAGTTAGGAATGTAATTTATTGCCTCTCATTTCATTTGTTATATGTTTTTATTTCAAGATGAAGTGAAGCTCAGTGTGTTTGAGTGCCTCCTTCCTTTGCTTAGCCTAGCTTATACATAGAAATCATATAAATAGGAAATAGGCGGAACAAATGTTAATGTCAATAGTGTAATGGTTACAGCATCTGCATAGTATCTGTGCATTCAAGGTTCAAATCCCAATAAAGTCAGGGATGTTTATCATGTTAAAAAGTATACCTTAACCACAGCTTGCATATATAGGTAGTATTTGTCTGTATAATAAACATTTGAAACACCCATATAAACCCATGTGTGCTGGAGAGTAAAGTCAACAGAGAATGTAATGTTATGTAAGCACATAGTGAGATGTTACTTCACTGAAATCTATATATCCTGAGTAGTTAGCGGATGTGGCCATGTTTGTGTGCACAGGTTACACGTTAAAAAGTTTGTTTAACCGCTGCTTTAATGTCACACAAACACTTTTAAACATGCTTACAGTTGCTTAAATGAGCCTTATTCTGGAGTAAAAAACATTTCTAAAGCATTGCAGGTGTTGAACCCTGAACCATGCAAACGATAGTCATGGGACTTACCACTAAGTCATCTGAGGTGTATACGTGCTTTGTGGTCTTTAGACAGTCACTTTGTGTACATATGTACAGAACACTGTAATGTACTGTAGTTTGTGAACCAACATATACAAGTCCACATATGTAAAACTGTTACAAGTTAATATGAAATATATGTATGTATATATATATATATATATATATATATATATATATATATATATATATATATACGTCAGTGATGTCTGTACATAGATATATATATATATATATATATATATATATATATATATATATATATATATATATGCAGTTACATCAATAGCCATATATATAAACATCTATGAACACACTTCATGACACAGAAGCAATCCAAAGGAATTGAAGTGTACACAAAACACATGCAGCTCTGGTATTATAACTATTAATATTAACCTTATTCACCATAGAAGGGATGGTTTTTGTGTATGTGAAGATTGGGGTGGGGGAGGAATGATGGGTAATGAAATCATGCATCAAGGAGAGCCTGCGTAGGATGTTCAGTAAGCAAACTGGAGGGGTATACATGGAGTATGGAGACAATATAAAAAGGACACAAAACAAGAACTTTTATCATCCATAATACACCATGTCATGTCCCATTGTAACACCTAATTCCACAAACATATGAACATTAACATGTATCAGACATATGTTCACCAACTGACTGTCACATTTGTTTTCAGTAGTGAGGAATGCCTGTAGTAAAATGTTTATTTTAAACACCATAATATTTGTGCATATCTCAGATGCCTTAGTGGCAAAGTCAGTGACTGTGGTGTTCATGTTCCTGGGTTCAAGACCTGCAAGGGCTGCTAAGTTATTTTGAGGGCCAGAATAAGGGATGTTGGTTGCAGGTGGATTAAAGCAGTTATAAGCGGGTTTGCACGATGGTAAGCGATGGTTAAACGGAGAAGCACTTCACAGGTTTAACCTTTGCTAAACGTTGCACAGACCATGGGCAAACCTGCTTACAACCGCTTAAATGATCCTTATTCACACTTTCCCTACCAGTGCCTAATCTGAGAGGTAAAATAATAACACCTTCCAGGATTAGAACCTGTAACTATGTACTCCATCCTCAGAGTAATCTACCACTAAGCTACCTGAGCTGTACCTATGCCAGTTGTGTATGCAGACAGGTTAAAACACAAAAGGGAGGAATGTGTGGAAATAGGACAAACTGACATGTACCCAATGAAAGGTGTATGCTCATATATATATATATATATATATATATATATATATATATATATATATATATATATATATATATATATATAGAGAGAGAGAGAGCGAGAGAGAGATACATAGAGACATGTCGATATATAGAGCTATACATATATATGTAGATATATAGATAGATTAAAAACATCTGCACATCTATGGAGGTACAGATAAACTTATGCAATAATATATATTATATATTATATCTATATATACATACACACACACACACATATATATATATATATATATATATATATATATATATATATATATATATATATATATATATATTCACATACATACATACGTGTGTAGACAGCATCTGAAGTGCTCATATCTGAGTATAACATGGACCATAGCAATCACACATTCTGCCCCCCCCAAAACAATATCATCATAACATATGAAGAATATTTGCCAATACACTATTACAAATATGTTCTGTGGACACAGTCACCAACACAACTGCAATGACTGCAAATATCCATGACAGAAATACACAGACAGCTTTCATTTAGCAAAACTTTATTACATTCCGATGTATTGCCAAAAGGATTCAAGTACTAACAGTGCCTGCATGCTCTGCAGGAAGCATTTAACACTGCCTTAATGAATCAGCCTGCAATTACCATAGTATTAGTCCACTAAGGGATAGGTGTTCACAATGGGAAAGAACCCCCACACACATATAGAATGTGTATATAAGTGGTTTCTACACACCTGTATCTGCTATGTACACCCACCAACATCTCCCCCACACCCATACTAATTACATCAATACATACTGTCATACCATAGCCAATTATTCAACCACTACACGAAATCTGCTGAAACCTTAACATACCTGGACACAGACACACTAACATCGTCCTATGTTAAACAGTTGCTGTTATACAATGGAACAGCTGCTGATGTTACAGGGTTTGTTTGAACTAATCCTGTTTCAGAGGGTTGAAAGGTTGGTACACCAGGAAGTGTTACCGATTACTGAATATCAGCACAGTATGCTACACAATAACACCAAACTATAGATGTCTGGTAAGCACACTGTAAACCCCCTAACATTATATGCATAGCAATGCAGCCTTGAGCTGGTCAAACATCCTGGCCAGACTGAAACATATGCAGAAGTATTAGGTACAGACAACCCCTGCACAAGTAGCAATGTTCAGAAATATAACAGCAGCACTCACCAAATCCTCTAGACATTACACCCAATATATTAGTGTTTGTCTCCATACAGCTGTTGCAATAGATTTCAGACAACACTTCCAGACTGTCTTCCTCACAAGTAAGGCAAAGGGACAACGCCCAAGTGGAGTACTCAATTATACTGCACTGTTGCCATGGTATTGGCTAAGGCAATAGCTGCACACCTGATGTGCATGTAATTAACTACTTAGGAACACCAGTTGGTTATTGGGATAGCACATGTTACTGATCTGTGACTATAAAAGGTTGCCTTGTCACACATTCAAACCATCTGTATCTACCTGTAGAACAGTACAAAATACGGAAACACAAGCCGAAAATGAGTAATATACCAGTCAATAACACCTCCAGTTACTTAGAAGGTATGCATAACATTTAGTATGTCTGTGTATGTAGTACCTGTTCTGTAAGAATTACATTGTAATCAATGCATATAGTGGAAATAGCTATCTTGTAATGATGTATTGTTGAGCAGTAGTAATGCTTGTAGTATTCTGTGTGTGTACTGCTGTAGATCACATGGCAAACTACTCATACACCACAAGGGATGATATATATGGGCTTGGAACTCAGCAATTTGCTTCCAACCACTGTCAGTGTCAGAGTTGGTCCAACAAGTATGTGATATAACAGGGGATAGTATATCTCGATATACTGTAACAGTAGACATATGTATGGGTGTATAAGTAAGATGAACATGTCAAAGGTGGGCTTACTGTACAATATGGTTTGCGTTGTGGGATATTGTGTGAATAACTGTGTAATGTACAGTATTTTAGGCAGATCTGTATTCCATTTTACATAGCATTTCTGTTATGTCATGCAAACATTAGTCATGTCTATTGGCAATTACAATACTCAATAACAGGATGCAGTGTGATGCATAGTGCATGCATTGTGTTGCAGGTATGGGGCATAAGCTACTAACACAAATGGTGCAACACAGGTATGTATGCTAACTACCACTATAATCGTGTAATGTGCATGTCGTCTGCTATAACACATGCATGCTGTTGTGTGCAACTCAGGGATGTATGATAACTACCACTAAAATTGTCTAAGCTGAATTTCATCTGCCATATCACCTGCATGTTGCATGCCGTTGGTTGCCATAGCTTGAGTCTGTGTGTCTGTGTGTCTGTATGGTATAACTTATAATGTACAATTCTTATCTTCCCCTCACAGGTGTTGATATAGGTGTGTTGCCCTCCTGCAATCCACCTGATATTAGTGTCCCCACAGACTCTAGCAGTGATGATGAAAGTATGCTTGAGGCACAGGCAGGGTTGTCAGTGGCTGAATCTGTGCCATTCCACCTGTATCCCCCTTATCTTCTCACACAGCTCTCCTGCCTACACATACACCATCACCAGTGGCCATAGAGGAAGGAAAGTTGGTGGGTGGCAGCATGGAACAGGGAAGTGTAGAGGCTATGGAAGGTGTGCCTGCACACCATGATCCCAGCCAACTGACTGGTGATGTCCCACACAGGCATGTGCCCAGTGCTGCTCATAGGAGGGCCACTGGCCAACATGCCCCACCGAGACAAAGCACATCAGCTGGTGTCACCACACACATGTTTCAGGCTGTAATGTAGGCACAGGCATGTGCTGAATGGCACAACAGAGAAGATCTGAGGCTTCAGAGGTCTGCTGTCCATTCTTTAACTGACAACATCCAGCTAATTGCAAATGCTCACCATCATCTCGCAGATGTTTTGAATAGACGATTGGGTGACTTGGTGGGAGACCTTGACTGTGGCATGTCAATTCTCGAACATGGAATATCTGTGCTGGAACATCTGGTGGGAGTGAGGCATCTGGCACATGGACATAGGTCAGCTACATCACCTGTTGAAGGTCTACGTGAACATGCTATTGCACATGCCTGATACCATAGTGGCGGTAGCAGCAGCAGTGCAGCTGGTGCTGTGCTGTCCACACCAGGACACAGCAGGCCATGTGCACATGGTCCTGGATGGTCCCAACAGGGACAAGGTTCCAGTGGACATGTGTCATCAGACAGTACCCAATCTGGACCTCTGCCTGGTAGTGGCTGTGCAACTCCTGGCAGGTGCAGGTCACGTAGCCATGGCCAGACACAGTGAACTGTGAAACCTGCCCTGTACAGCCTGCAGCTGTCAATAATACCCCTGTGTAGGCCAGCCACATGACAGACCTGTGTGCATACATACACACACACACACACACACACACACACACACACACACACACACACACACACACACACACACACACACACACCAGAAACAAATGTAGGGCACCTCAACACACACACGCATAACAGCCACACATGCCCAGTGATATAAAAGGCCCTAACCCACACACATGATGTCATCCAATGGTGCATCCTAGGCCTCTGGCAAATAGTATCAACCTATGCATATGATGATGCCTGTGCTGCATCCCTGTCATCCACACCATCAGTGCAGGGACATGCTCATATGGTCTGATGCACAGAGTGAACATACTAGGAAGACAATTGTAGATTAATATTGTTGAGTAGTGTTGACAGGCAGAAGCCATACCATGTATTACAGTTTTAGAATGCATTTAATATGTTTGACAGTATGTATCATGTGTAACAACAGTAACAGCATGTTTATCTTGATGTTCTGCCTTCCTCTTTCAGGTGTAATTGCATGTGCCGGGGGATGTCAGTGTTTGCAGTTAGTGTCCCATATGTACATGTTGACTACTCACAGTTCTGTATGACAATAACTGCATGCACTTTGTAGCTTCCACATCACAGTTATAATCTCCCATGTTTCAATTATGTTTACTGTTCTAATGATCCAAGAGCATGATAGCTGTGTAGTAAGCTACTGTGTTCAGAGCTGTCACATCCATAGTGGGTGACATCACAGATATAGTTATCTGGAGTGGGGAGGAGGTAAAGAGTGGTATAGTGGATGACAAGGGTAAAGGCCAGTGGAAATAGTGGCTTCTCACTGGGAAGCAGTAATGCCCGCTCCTATGACAGGATGCAAATGCAGACACACCCACACACTCAGGGATTCACAGACACAGTAACACACACAGTTGCCAGTGTTGGGATGAGAACCCCTGCCTATGTACAAATCATCATTATAGTACTACACAATTACAAGAAGCGCTACAGAGATTACACATGTACAGGTAGTCGGAATGGCCTAAGATCGAAGACATTGACAGAGATACTAGAGTGCAGTGAGTGTATGTGGGAAGGGGGGTTCATCAGTAGGCTATGTAACAACAAGCCACACCCCAGGGTGTACATGTTAACAGGTGGTTAGAATGCCCTTCTAAGATTGATATCAACAGGGATACTAGATTGCATTGAGTGAATGGGGAGAGGGGGCATTAACATTTCACTTGGGTAAAATACAGCCTCCAGTCTCCTAAAATACTCCAGGGACTGGACAGCCATATATATATATATATATATATATATATATATATATATATATATAAATACACACACACACACACACACACACACACACACACACACACACACACACACACACACACACACACACTGTGGCATTCACAAAGATATACACCAATGTCACACAAATACAGACACTTGACATGTGTGAAGTTCAACCACCTGCCTATGCCTTTCTTTCTACACTTCACTCTGTATTGATGTCTACAACAGTGTTCAGGAGAGTGAAAAACATGTGGGATATATTCCCCACCATACATGACATATATGAATGCACACACACGCACACATGCCAGTACTGTGAATCAAACACCTGCCTATCTCATGATAGGTATTACAGAGGTACAGCACTATCTCATGCATTACAAAGTGTACTGACTATTTCCTTTGCCAACTGTGCTGATATATGTCAAGAAGGTTGCCTTCAGTGTCACCCTTACTGCATTCTACATTGTCTGTCTTCCACTTCAATTAACAAAACCATGGCTTAGCAGTTACACCGATTATTGTAGGAATGGTTGTAACACACCTGTAAGCTGTCTTCAGTAATCATTCATCTGCAAAGTAGCCCCACCACTTAGTAGTCATGTCCAAACATCTGTCTATACCTAATGTCCAGCTTACTGTACTTTGAGCATATCACCATATACAGTTGACAATGTTGAGGCTGCATTGCAACAGCATGATGTACTAAGACAACAGTCACCTTCAAACATCAGACACTGCACACACATGGAATCTAGACACACATCAATACATGTGCACATATGCAGTCTACATCAGTAAGTGGACTAGCAGGTCAAGAGGATGCATTCCACACCTTCCCCACACCATGTGTGACACCTAGCCGAGCATTATACCATAATGGATGTTGTATTAATGTACTGGTAGGACACACAACCACCTTCACTGAGTAGCCAAGTGTACACACACAGCAATATTCCATGTCATGATCCTACAAACTGTTACTTGACAGTTCCATGGTGAAGCCAGGGCACTGTAATGGTCAACAGTGAGCACATCATATTTGCCACACACACCTCATGTTTACTGGAAGAGTGCCAGCAATGTGCACTGTTAGAGCTAGGCAGTACACTCATTCAAGCATGTGTGAGGTCTGTTGCATGTAAACATCTCACCCCAGCATGTTCTGGCTATTGTGGTAATAAGGCTAATGTCCAGACAGCACACAGCATGCATGGCTTGCAATTGTTGACATGGAGTATATGTAGGAGCTGTGGGCTCACATGGCTGTACATGTCATGGACATATCACCTGTAACTACTCAGGAACATACAGAGCAGAGATGGATTTTCCTGAGTCTGTCAATACAGGCCGTGTGTAGGTCCAATGATCCTGTTATTTGGGTATGTTTGTAGGCATTGCATTAGGTGGACATGTCTAATGTCATACATGCCACATGGGTTGTTGTATGATATGTTAGGTGTCATGGGTGACCAGTAGAGAGGGAATATTACCTCTGTTAACATAGATGTCAACTCTTATGTACTGTTAGCATGCTATCTGCCATGTGCATGTATGTAATGAATGTAGCCACCTGTATGTAGAAAGGACAATGACAGCTATGGTGTTTTCATTTATGTTATATGAGTGTGGGATGTACATATCCAGGGCAGTTACAGTAAGGTCATATCCAACCATGAGGGTGTTGTTTACTTGTGTACAGCAACAGTCGACTGTGTTAATGCTGACAACATCCGTGTGACCCTGGTATATCTACAACTGACCTGGTTACAAACAGTGGTATTATTGCATTGCATAACACATTATGCAACTGTGTCAGTACATGGGTACTTTGCACAGTTGATGTAGGCCTAAGTACAGTCCACCAATCAAAGGTTATCTGGTGGTCTACCATACTATGTCATACCACATGTATGGATCTGTGTTGGTAGTCTGAGGACAAGGTGGTGGATGTATAAGAGAATACAACCTAGAATGCAGCATTTGACACTGTCACCTGTACCTGACTCATCTGTGATGAGTTATGTCAGAGTAGTAGTCTTTACATGTAAGTAGCCTTTATGAATATGTGGACACCACCAACTGGAATGGTCCATACCAGTGTTATGGCCCACATGTCTGGATCTGAGTTATATGGTGGTAGTGCAATTGTGCACTACAGAGCCTTCAGCCAGGTGTTTCTCACTGCACAGATGTCAATATTCCCCATTGTAGGTTCTACATTGAGCAAATGGATTATGAAAGCCACACATCTAGCACTGGTTAGCATAAGCATCCAATGCAATTGTCTTGTAGGTGTCAGGGTGTTACTTCTGTGTGTAGGACTTTTGCATTGGAATGCGACTATATGGGTAAATGCGACCTAGGTATTATCCACACTCACTTGAAACATGGATGTATGTGCTCTGTGTCGAAGGCTTGTCATTCAGTCATGACAGCCTGGAATGACAGACACTGGACAACCTCATAATTACAGCAGGACATTGGCTCATTGTTTTGGTCAAGCAGTTGCCACTCATACCATGACATCACTGCAAGTGGCAGTAGTGTGCTTGGTACTAAATGCCACATGTAAGGTGACGGACAGCAGCAGACATTGTGTATATGACCAATGTCAGATATACTCAGTGTAGCAGTCCTGCTAATATTGACAACTACTATCACAGCTGGGAGAGGTCATCTTGACACCTGCACCTCAGTACCATTACACAATAGGGCTCACATATTATGCTTGCACATGCCACTGTTACAAGTATAATGCCACTATCCACAACCTGCTATCAATGTATGCCTTTCAGTGCAGCAAGGTGTGTGACACATGCTGTAGGTAGCATCCACCTGTTTGTCCCAGCTAACCTATTGTCTGTCACTTCCACACATCCATGATTGTGTATACTTCACACACACACACATATATATATATATATATATATATATATATATATGTCAGTACTTCATGTACATGTATGCATGTGTATCACACAGCACAGACACAGATATATCATTTACAGGCCACATACAGGTATCTGGTAGTAAACATGTATGATGTGCATATATACTGACAGTTAATATGTACATAGCTGTAAATCTGTGTGTTTACCATAGGAGTCCATTACAATGTGTTCTGTACATGTAAGTGTATCAGCATGCACACTGTGGCCTTCTGTGGTTATAATCGGAGTGCATCTCAAACAGCTCTGTGCTATTAAGTGTATCAGCGTACCCACTGACCCCTTGTGTAATTTGAGTCAGTGCATCCAAACAAGCCTTTTTTTTCTAAGTGTATGAACATGCCCAGTATAACCTTGTGTAGTTGTAGTCATAGTGCATCCCAAATGGCCCTGTGCTACTAGGTGTATGAGCATGCCCACTGTCACCTTGTATAATTGGGTCAATTAATCCAAACAAGTCCTGTGATTCTATGTGTATGAGCATGACCACTGTAACCCTGTATAGTGATAGAAGTTGTCCATTCCACAGATGGGCATACTCCAGTTCAGGGCTTGTTGTGCTACAACTATACCTCTCAGGCCTACTTATGTCTTACCTGCAGATGATGTATCTTGTTAGTGCATACAGGTTGTAATGGACTCCTACTTTAAACACACAGGTTTACAGCTATGTACATCTTTACTGTCAGTATCCCTGTTGTTGTCCTCAATCTTAGAAGGGCATTCTGACTTGCTTGTAATGTGTAATCTCTGTGGCGCATCTCATAACTGCGTAGTACTGTAATAGTGATCTGTAGGTAGGCAGGAGTTCTAATTCCCACCACTGGTAACTGTGTGTGTGTGTCTGTGTGCGTGTGTGCACGCGTGTGCGCGCGCGCGTGTGTGTGTGTGTGTGTGTGGTGTGTGTGTGTGTGTGTGTGGTGTGTGTGTCAGCAAGTGCCTGAGTGTGTGTGTCAGCAAATGGCTGAGTGTGGTTGTGTGTGTGTGTGTGTGTGTGTGTGTGTGTGTGTGTGTGTGTGTGTGTGTGTGTGTGCGTGTGTGTGTGTGTGTGTGTATTTGTGTCTGCATCCTGTCATGACAGTGGGTTTTTCTGCATTCCAAAGAGATACCACCTTTTGCACTGGCCTTTATCCTTGTCAACTGCTAAACCTCTCTTTCCCCCCCATGCCACAGCAAGTAATCAGTCCTGTGATGTCACCCAGCTCAGAAGTGAAATCAGAGTAAGTGTAATTGTATGGGTTCTGTAGTACATACCCCAACTGCATACCACTCTACTAGTTACCTTTACATAGGCAAGATGTGTATGCACAATACTGGAAAGTGTGTGTGTTTGTGTGTGTGACTACCCTGTAGCCAGGCATACACATGTGTAATGTCTTTTAACATGCTGCACACCATGGTAGTCATCTGTGGTGAGTGGAGTCTACAAATTATTACATAGTTAGGAATAGGAAAGACTAGACAGTCAAGAACGACTACAGTTGGGTATGTTATTTTCCTGTGCCACTGTCGAGCAGTGACAGAGAAGTGGTCACCGGGGTGTAAGTCCATACCCATCATTCCCCCACCCAAACTCCAAGATCCCTGGGGTAGATTACCTTAGCCATCGTTCCCCACCCCAAACTCCACATACAAAATAACCTCACCTCAGGTTTCTTGCCCAGTGAGTGGTGCAGAGATACAGTTATCCCACTCCACAAAGGGGGATCCACCTTGGATCCCAGAAACTACCAACCCATCAGTCTGCCAGGCCATGGAGTGTATTATCATGGAACTTATAAACAAAGACATTGGCAACCTTCAAACACTGGACCTCACCCGGTTTGGGTTCATGAAGAGCGGATCTTGTCTCCTGAACCTGATTGACTTCTTTGCATCAGTTTCCAGAGCCATGGACAAGGGTAAGGTGGTCCACACAGCCTATCTAGACCTTGCCAAGGCCTTTGAGACCATCCCCCACTTTGGAATCATAGATAAACTTACTAAGCTGGGCATTAATCCCTACATCACCCAATGGGTTGCTAACTGGCTTACTGATAGAACCCACACAGTAAAAGTAGCCGACTCCAAATCCAGCTCCAGACAAGTGACAAGTGGAGTACCTCAGGGTTCAGTCCTGGGACCGCTCTTGTTTGGCATCTACTTCTCTGACGTATAGGCCAATACTAAGGGACTCTGGCTAACAAAGTTCGCAGATGACTGCAAACTGGGAGCCATTACTGAATCCCCAAATGATGTGGATTCTCTACAAAAGGGCCTTACAGAAACAGATGCTTGGTGCCAGAGCCATGGGCTCAAGCTCAATGCCAAGAAATGTATAGTTATCCCCTTTGGGAAAAAACATGTATCCGTGAATTACCATATAGGTGGCAGTACACTAAACACCGAAAGTGTGATAAGAGACTTAGGGAGACAGGTGGACAGTGGTCTCACCTTTGATAACCACATCGCCACAACAGTCAGAAAATCCTTCTATGTGGCACATCTCATCACTAAGGGCTTTTCATCCAGAAAAAAGAGGACATTGTTCCACTGTACTCATCCCTCATTAGACCCATTATAGAATACAATGCCCCGTTTGGTATGTACCTCTCAAGACATCTGCAACAACTGGAAAGGCCGCAGAAATACCTCACTAAAAGAATCACAGGCCTAAAGCAGATGCCCTACGCTGACCGCCTTAAAAAACTCCAGCTATACTCTGTCACATATCATCTACTCAGAGGCGATTTCTGCTTAACATACAAGGCATCTTAAACCCAGATCTGTTGGACATGCTACACGTAAAGAAATCCCAATCCCTCAGAGCCACACACTCCAGGGATCTAAACCTTGTCATCACAATAAACAAAACATGCTGGAGGGATAGGTTCCTGACCCAGAGACTCCCCAGACTCTGGAATAGATTGCCCATACATGTCAAGGAGAGTGCCTCTTTGGCCCTCTTTAAAAGGAACCTTGACGATTGGATGGGAGAAAGGAAATTCACCCCGGGGATCATGTCAGTCACCCTGCTAGACAGGGGTCCAGGGAAGTAAATAGTGTGGGAAGAAATAGCCAGGGAATTGTTATGGCTAGGCTTATATAGGCCCTAGGGCTGATAGCCTAGTACCAATCTATAAACCTATGAACCTATGAATCCCTTCTCTGGTGAACTGATTAAGATTTAAATGTTATTAAACAAGAGATGCCTCTGTTTTGCGTACACATCAGTTCCTTTGGAACCCTTCTGTTTATATATATATATATATATATATATATATATATATATATATATATATATATATATATATTAATATATAGATATATAGCTATAGCTGTGTCTGTGTATATGAATGTATATATATATATATATATATATATATATATATATATATATATATCTAGATAGATAGATATTTGTGTGTGTGTGTACACATCCTGAAGGGTGTATATATATATATATATATATATATATATATATATATATATATATATATATATAATTAGTTATGACAAATGTACAGATGTAGACTTGTCTATGTTGTTTCACAGAGTACAGTACATTCAAGGGTACTGTACATATGTACACAAAGTGACTGTCCATTTGTGTTCAGTACTGTGAAATACCTATAGTAAGATGTGTATTATAAAATCCATGAAACATGTATACAACCCAGATGGCTTAGTGGTAAGTCCAGTGACCTCGGTGTGCATGGTCCAGGATTAAAGACATGCAAGGCTTGTTGATAATGTCAATTAAGACTGAACAAGGCAGATGTAAGTGAGTGTAAATGTGTTTTTGCAACAGTAAGCAGTGGGTACACACAAGTAAAAGACATGTACAACTCGCAGTACACTTGAAATGCCCTTCTTTAGCAATCCTGCTGATGTCACCCACCTAGGAATACACCTCTGGGACTACTGTACCCCAGTAATCTCCGTAGCATGTGCTGTAACTGCATAATGCTGTAGTGTGATATACTAGTTTGGTAGGTGTTCTAATCCCAGACATGCTAACTGTGTGTGTGTGTGTGTGTGTGTGTGTGTGTGTGTGTGTGTGTGTGTGTGTGTGTCTGCCTGAGAAAGAAACAATGCTTTTTAGAGTATGCACACTCCTAACAATTCACATACTCACCTTTGGCAATCCTGCTGATGTCACCCACCTAGAAATACACCTCTGGGTCCACTGTAACCCAATAATCGCCATAGCACATGCTGTAACTGTGTAATGCTGTAGTGTGATAAACTAGTTGGGTAGAAGTTCTAGTCCAAGACATGGCAGGTGTGTGTGTGTGTGTGTGTGTGTGCGTGTGTGTTTGACAGGCAGAGCCTGTGTGGAGGGGCCTGTGAGTGTCTAACCACTGGATATGTTGAGACGCGGGTTTTATAGTTTTCCTATATGGTGGCAATATTATATGTCACAATGTCCACCTCACGAAGAGTACAGATGTCAATCAGCCAAGGGACTGGGTTGGCAAGCCATACTCCTACATCTGGCAAAAGGCCTGGTGAACAAAGTATGCAACCCTACTATTACCCGGAATATGGTCTGAACCCATGTGTCGTACACAAACACACTTGCGTAGACTATCCCGCTATGTTGCTGTTACCCTGCACATTGTTGACAGATAGTAGGCATGGTATGATTGCAATGGGCTGCAGAGGGCATGGCATCCTGTCCACCAGTACAATAGGCACACAATTGCGGACAATGCGCCTTCACTATGTTCCCCACTGAATGCCTGCAACATATGTGGTGCCATCAAATGTGATCCACAAAGGACATACAATGCCTTACACACATGCCCTGTATGGACAGATGCCACTGACACCAGGGGATACCTGTATCATGCTATCAATGCAGGTGGAGGGTCAACCTGTTGTCTATTAGCAGGTCCTGCCATACCAGACCAGTACTGGCACATCTGATGATAACTGTCATCCCAGGCAATATCCATGTCAAGGATTATCAAACACAGACATGGCATGCATTGCAAAGCAATGGTCACACACAATGGTAACCAGGATAACAGGACAGTTCATACAATACCCATCCATGTGGGACATTGCTGACACTACAGCCCTGAACTACTCTACACACCACTGTCAGGTGGCATGATGCCAAGGATTACCCCTCACCCAGCCTTGTACAGCCATCTTGCACAGCCAACCACTGCACACCCATGAAGCAATGCACACATGCATTTCAGTACTTGCACCTTGTGTCTGTGTATGGGGTATGATGTTCCCAACCACAGTCTCACCCAGTATAACTCCCATTGGCATACTGACAGATGCCAGACATGTTCACATGCCCTAGCCCATAGAACCTCAGGATATCCCCTTTGGTGCATGTAATACTTGTGCATTAATGCAGTGTGGCAAACTAAGTAGTTAAGAAGTGTTTTTGTAAGCATGGAAAAAGTGTGGCAATGTGTCTGAGTCCTTTAGAGAGTGTGGTTGTGTTGACAATGACATCTGTTCATGTGGACAGCCATGTGTGCTACACCTAATGTATGTCTACTATATCTCTGTTGCAGATCTCGCTCACAAGCACACATATATGTTCTTACAGCACACCAGCTATGTGGCACATGGAGTAACTGCATGCACTTGTAATAGTAATGGCTAGTCAGTCAGGAATTTGAACCCCTGTACTGGTAGGTGTGTGAAAGACGATGCTTAGCTTTAGTCTCCAAGCCCTTCTCTGATGTACTTTGCCTCTGTTTGTCCCTCGTTGTACACCTGCTCAGCAGTAACTTGTGTTTTGTACATGATGGTCATGAAAAGGTGATGGCATCTGCACCTATTGCAGTCCTCCTCTAGCTGACTGCATGTGGAGCAGCTGTGGTGATGTTTCCATAGCCAATCGCATGGAAACACAGTACAATATCTAGGAACATCATGTTGGTGTTTGCCCATGACAGTCGCTGTGAGTGGAGCCTGGATCTGGTGTTTGGTAAACAGCATCACAGATGATATCTGGATATTCCTCAAACAACATACACAGTGGTAAATAGCCTAAAGACAGGAGGGTGATGTGCCAGACATGACTACAGCATGTAAGTGTAGCTATGCTTCATTGAGACTACTGCCAATTTAACAGGTTTTGTGTGGTAATGGCTAGTCTGCATGTTTTAAAACTGACAAGACAGTGCTCTCTTTGTGAGGAAACCCCCATCTGTAGAGCAATCTGAGGACTGGTTAGTGTGTGGAACCATTTGTTTCTTGTGTTACTCACTGAACACACATCTGTGAACTGCAGAAGCATAGTGTGAGGATTGCAGTCAGTACATGGTGATAGTGATGAGAGTTACTGCCATTGCATCCCTGATTGGACATATGTCACATGAAACAGTGGTATGACAGTCACTGTCTGGGGTTCTCACAGTGACATGCCAATAATGGGCCACTGTGCATAGTTGCAGTCACAACCCTTCTACGCTTTGTACAGATGTCATCCAGTATATATACATGTGTTTTGCTCCCTCTGCAAATGTATGACATCTGTTGTGTTGGGTTGATGGTCATATCTATGCATGCTGTTATAAGTAATCCTGAATGCTGTTGACTATTACTAAGCCATAGCTGTGTTAAAATTGCAACACCTTAGGCTGTATGGGATTGGAGGTACCAGCACATCTGGGGCCCAGCCTTGGACCTCCACCTCTGTTGGCTCTGCACCACCTTCTGGTGGAACTGCCACTGAGGATGGAGCTTGTCCCCTCTGGGAGCAGGTCCGGACAGGAACTTGTCAACCATTGTACAGTCCTGGATGTGTTGCATAGGAGGCTCAATAGGGGGTTTCAAGGCCAGCTACGCCAGCTTGAGGGCAGAGTGTCACATTTAGAGGGTGAGCCTGCCCTACTAGACAGCCCCCAGCACAGCCACCTTTGCAGCTGTGAAGGTGCACTGGTGGCTGGCCATGGGTGGGGTCCTCCATCCCACTGTTTCCATTTGGGGGCTTATAGACTTGTAACTGCCGAACACCCCACCCCGTTCAAGGTGTTTTCCCCCCACATGTGTCATATACTGCCCCTGTATGCTGTCTTGTCTGTGTCATATACTGCCTCTGTATGCTGTCTTGTCTGTCATCCTACCCAACCTATCCTCCATGAGCATACCTATGCTCCTTCCCCAACATCCCACTCTCACCTAAAAATAAAAGAAAAAAAGGGCAATCTGTTCCCACAAAAAAAGCACGCCCCATGCATAGTTGTCCATTTTGCACGTGTCCACTGGACACATCTAAACATTTCTAATTGGTATCACAACATACTATTGTTGTCCTCACCCCTCTTTCAGGGTTGTGAGTGTCCAAATGTACCTCAAAATTTATTGCATATGCACAGCCATTGCTTTAGAAGAAGTGGACAGGTATGGACCTCCCCTACACCCTTCTTGCACATCCCTAGCTACCTTGCCTACTGTCTTTCTCTCTTTGTGCCCCTTTTTCACCACTTTCCTATCACCCCTTTTTTCTTTTATATTAAAGAAATTAGCCTGGGGTTAAGCAGGAGCACCACACCCCAGTCCGTACCATGGGTGACAGGTTCTTGTATGCTCCCGCTCCTGGGGAGGGTGAGCCCCATCCCCTGTGGCAGTTCCACCCAAAGGTGGTGCAGGGCCAATGGATGAGGAGGTCCCAGGCTGGGACCCAGATGTGCTGGTGCCCGGTGCCATGGCCACCTGAAGTGGGTCCGCTGGGACTGGCCTTCCCATATGAGCTATGTTGTCGCATGTATAAGGCAGATATGGGTTAGTAATAGCCAACAGCATTCATGATTAGTTATAACAGCATGCATAGGTATTCCCATTACCCAGGGCACCAGATATAAATAGTTGCAGAGCAGGTGGAACACATGCATATATGGGTAAACAGTAGCCATTGCAACAACATGCAGGTTTCATTGATGGCAACAGGCCACCAATATGGGAGTATTTTAACATGGCACATACATAGAAACAGATGTGAATATTTATAAAACAATAGGACATATGTCCCAACAAAGGTTAGGAGTGTAGACATACCAAATGAGTTGTGTAAATTGGTTATTTTTGCACATATGGTAGGGGTGAGAGAGAGAGTTCAATTAACAACTAATAAATCCTTGTAGTTTTCACAACAATCATAGTCACTGCATTGGTCTGTCCCTTACATGTATTATTGCACTACCCAATGGCGTTATATTGTACAATGTTATGTTTGTAGAGTAGTATGTATGGGACCTGTGTCTTACGTACAGGCTTGACAAGATGCAGGTATCAATGTAACATGTTTTGTGACTGCTCTCATATACTTTGGGTGAGATGCTGGGATGACAGGTATGTTTGCATGTACATTCTCTGACTATGTACAAGTCTGACTATCAGTTATATGTCATTAACAGCTGCCTACTTTTCTTGGATCATCACACTAATTTGTCAAGGGAACAGGGCAAAAGGCAGGTGATGTGGGCCATTTATCAGGACATACTGGGCACATTGGAACAGTTGAGGGGTATGAATATGCATACCACTCCCTATTTGAGCATTGTAGCAAAATCTGTACAGTTGTTAAGTGTAAATATGCATACAGCTTTCTCTCTGAACATTCTAACAAACTTTGTGCAGTTGTGTGGGATGATTATGCATGAAACTTACTAGAGCTCCTGGGATCCAAAGCCCTGCTGTGTGTGACAAAATAATTACAGTTAAGGTCACTGTACACTATGCTATCAGGCAATTGTTGTGAGGCTTTGCAATGTATTTTGTTTAATATGACTGACCTGTTTGCACTTCCAACATTGCTATACAGCTCTTCATACACATTTTATCTGCATACAACAGTGTGGGTAACACTACTTACTACAACAGTACTATTTAATAACTGCAACAGTACAACGACATATGACTGCAGAGCAAACAGAAGCAATGTAAAGATTACACCGTTATTCGCAGCATATTACAAAATTCTGTATACTGGTACAACACTTTCTGAGGCTCTTACATTTATTTGTTATGACAGTACATGCAGGCTATTTACTAACCTGCCTCGCGATGCATCCTTTGCAGCCTAGCATCATAGGCTTGCTGGTTTGCAGCATGCTCATCTGCAGCTGTCAGAGAAGTACAGTGATATTTAGTCATACCTATCCATAGTATACACAAGCTAGGCATTTATTAACTACATAGTGGAAGGAGTACTTACTCAGTTCTGGGGCATTCTGCATCTGCCTTGCTTCCTGGATCCACTGTTCCAGGACATCCCCTTCCACTGCTTCAGGTCTGCATGGTGGTGCCTGACCTGATCACCAATCCAGGGGATACCTGTAGCATTAGTGAGGTCACGGGCAAGACTGTCCCATGCCGCCATTTTGTACTGCGAGCCCTGGTACTATCCCTGCATTAGTCTTCTGTCATGATGCTTTACCAGGAGCCATACCATGAATTTGGACTCCTCGATGCCCCAGTGCTGTGCTCTAAAGTGAGCGCCATCTCCTACTCCAGTCATTCTGCCTGCAGGGGATGCTACAACCAGTTATGAGCCGTATTCCCGCATCTTCAGTTTAAGTAGGGCCGGATTCCCGCACCTTTCCGTAATTGGCCGGTTTCGTAAATGCTAAGCTATGGGCACACCTGCTTACTTCAGGTTGGCACTGCTTAAAGAGGTGTACCTGTGGGCATATTGTAATGGTTTCCCTACACATTGCTGCAATTACTTAGTTGGGCTGTGCTGCGGTTAGCATTGCTTATTGGTTATCTAGCATTATATTTGACTTTTGTCAATGATGTCTTACTCATTACAGGCTATATATGTGTCTGGTATCCGTCATTCATGTGTACATACACTGTATGGGGTCCTGGGGACTTCAGAACCTTATTACAGTGACACCTCACCTCTATGTTTACTGCAGTACTCCAATTCACATATTTATGGACTGTGGCATGTTATAGAATATTACATTGTACACAGATTCAGTTCACATATTTGATTTGCTTCCCTGTTGTAAAGATTAGTTTGCTGATACAACCTTTATATATATTGCTATCATGGCGTAATGGTTTACTACTATGACTGTGATGTACAGGGTCCTGTGTTCTAGCCTTGCAGAGGCTGGTTATTTTGTTGCTGGCCAGAATTCAAGCTGTTGGGTACAGAGTGATTAAGGCACTTTAATGCAGTTGTGAGAAGATGTGCACGGGTTTGCACGGAGCTAAGCAATGCTAACCTCAAGTTACAGTTTCTTACACTCAGTTAGCCTCTACATTTCTTCACCAGTGGGATACTTGCATACCGGCTTACACCCGCTTGCTCCTGCACTTGCCAATACACTGCATTTGGTGCTTGCATCTGACTCTCACACCCCTGGTTGGGAGTGAGGACTATGATATTACCTTGTGATGCCTATTACATCGGATTACATGTCTACAGTATCAGGAATGGCTGACCATTAGGCATAAGCATTCCGGTCGACTGTACTGCATCCGCGGCCTATCCAGAGTTTGCTTCATACTATTGGTGTGTTCCTCTTACAATCTGCACCTGTCTGGCTAATACCTGGGAACTGACACCATTAAATACAGACAAGTAATTGAGTTTTGGAACCCACATCCTTCAGCCGAGTCATGCTACTGCATACCTATTATTCTATCATCTTTCTAAGGTTGTAAATGGAATATGGGCTTTCTGGCCCTATCTGACCTCTAAAACAATTGGGGACACAAATATCAACTGAATCAGGGACAAGTCATGACAACATCAGGGACAATCAGGGACACATTTAAAATATTAGTGCTATAAACTTGAAACATTGACAGACTCAGATCATATAAATGAATACACATTTTCTGAGGTAAAAGAAGTTTATAACTCTTAATTATTGTCATTATTCATTATGTGTAATTCACCACCTTTCCTCCAAAAGTCACTAGTTTTAGGAGGGAGTAAGAGGGACAGAGTTCAAATTTGAGTCAGAATCAGGGATGTCCCCTGGAAATCAGGGAGAGTTGAGAGGTATGGTCCCTATTTGATCCCCCAGTGGTTTATGCCCTGTCCAGTGGATTTGCTCTTAGGGGTTGAGAGGTATGGGCATAAGCTCTGCCCATTTCAGAATATTACTTATATCCCCGGGGCGGTCCTAATACGACTCCGCTAGCCAATACCTACACACCTAGGCCCATAAGTGCTTACCCAGTTTCCCCCACCTGCCCCTCCTCTACAGCACTCATCCTTACTGTGGGTGCAGGTGGGTATAAACACACCACTACACACTGCCCACTCTCCGCGTGTCAGGACACATGCCGTACATTGTGTCGACCCATGGGTTATCAAGTTTGCACAACCTACTGGTCCGTGTATGTCTACAGCCTGGTTTGATGAATCATTACAGGGACTGACTCCGATGATCAGTAATTTTTGGGATGTCCCCCAAGGGCTGTCTTTGTTTCAAGATTAGACCTGGCAGGTCTCACCCCCTGGTAGTATCCTGCCGGTGGTCTGGGAAGCAGTAGTGTGTTTACTTTTATTGTGTGTCTGTATGTCTCACCGGTTAGCTGGGGTGGGGTATGTTGATGCTACGTGTTACACGATGTTTGATTGGACCCCTCACCCCCATATGTACTGCCTGTGAACATATGTAATTCGTAACTGCTGTATCATATCCCAGCTATATACATGTGTATATTTACAAACACACACACACACACATATATATATATATATATATATATATATATATATATATTACTATATACAGCTATATCTGTATATGTATGCATACATGTATATATTTATATATTGCTGTCTATATATATGTAAGAACATATGGGTCTACGGGTGAATGCATATGTATATATCTATATGTGGGTATGTATATGTATTCTGTCTCTGTATGTATACATTTGTACTAGCTGTAACTGCTGTATTATATCCTAGCTATATACATGTGTATATTTACAAACACACACACACATATATATATATATATATATATATATATATATATATACATTACTATATACAGCTATATCTGTATATGTATGCATACATGTATATATTTATATATTGCTGTCTATATATATATATGTAACAACATATGGGTCTATGGGTGAATGCATATGTATATATCTATATGTGGGCATGTATATGTATTCTGTTTCTGTATGTATACATTTGTACTACGGGGAGGGAGAGGTATATCTCTATGTTGCTATGGATAGATATACACACACATACCTCTACATATATACATCTACATCTGGTTATTCCATTCCTTGCCATGTAGCTTAAACTTTGCAGCAGTGGGACTCATAGTGGGTGTGGATGCTCATTGGGCGATGCCTCTGCCCAATGAGCACTTTTATCCCTGGGGCTGTCCATATAGACCCACATCAGCCAACACCTACACACCTAGACCCATAACTATCTACCCATAGTTCCCCCACCTGCACCTCCTCTACAGCACCTATCCTTACTCTGGGTCCTGGTAGGGTCTGAACACACCACTACATGCTGCCCACTCTCCACTTCATGGGAACAATGTCATACATTGTCTCAACCCATGGGTCATCAGGCTTTCCCACCCTTGTATTCCGCTCCTGTCTGTGTTCCACCCCAGTTGTATCCTGCCTGTGGTCTGGGAAACACTGGAATATTTACATTGTTTGCGGGTTTGTGTGTATGTTTCCTGTGTCCAGCTGGAGGGGGGGGGGGTGGAAGGTCATGTTACTTGTTTCATGTTTCGTGCTTGGGCCTCTCACTTCCATTGGCATAGCCTGTGAACATATGTCATTCTTGTGTGCTGTTTCCTCTCATAGCTGTATATCTGTGTATATCTATGCAAACACACACACACACACACACACACACACACACACACATATATATATATATATATATATATATATATATAAATATATATGTATATATATATATATATATATATATATATATATGTGTGTATATGTCTGCAACTAAAGATATAAATATATATATATATATATATATATATATATATATATATATATATCTGTCTATATATATATATATATATATATATATATATATATATATATATATGTGTGTGTGTGTGTGTGTGTGTGTGTGTCTGTAAAGCTATGCATACCCCACACAAACTCACTTACACACGCTTACTGGTGTTTATATATGCTTAAACCTGCTTACTAGTGCCTTATTCATTATGACACTTACACTTCGCTCCAGTTAACTTTTAATTGTTATTATGCAGGTTATACAACAGACAGATGTTGAAATATGTTCATATACAGATTACAGATGGAAAATGGTATGTGCTGCAGTGGGATTCGGAATGGGAATGTCTGTTCATTAGGCGGATGCTCTAACCAATACACTATTGCTGTGCTGATTCATTTGCATATATACCCATATACCCATGACTTCTAGTTCCCCAAACACCCACCCCAACACTTCACTAACACAGCGCTCATCCATTCTCCAGTTGGATATGCGGTGTATCCACACCACTACGCATTGGCCACTCCCTACTCCTGTAGACCCATCCCATGGGTTAACTCACTCCACGTATCCTCAGAAATCCCATACTTTTAATCCACAAACATTGGTAACATGAGCGGCCAATAGGACACTATTCACAATTTTTGGGTTGTCCCACATGGGCCACACATCTTTATTTCAAGATTAGACTCTATACGTCATTACATCCTTACACCCGTTAACATGACACTACAATAAATTAATAAGTCTGACTATGTGGTAACATACACGTTACACATGAAAGCTAATTATGTACGAGTTTGGTGTAATTATTTTACAAATGGACCGGTTTAGTGATCGACATTGCAGTAGCAGGCAGATCACAGGAATGATTCCATGTGTTAGAAAGTCCTCACATTTGAATTTTTGAGCACAGGCCTGACTTCGGACATTGTACACACTTCTGCATTTTAGCAGTTTCTTCCCTTCCCTCTTATGCACATCCTATTATTCTATCTACTGTTGAGGTTTGTAAGGGCACTTTCATGTTATTTATGTCTGCAAAAGGAATGAATGTGTTACAGGGAATGTACTTCTACATATAGATGTATGCATGTGTGTATGCATATATATTTATAACAAACTTGCTGACCTCCACGAGGCGGTCGAATTAGAACCAGCCCATTCAACCCTGACACACCTGGATCCATAATTTCATACCCATAGGTCCTCCACCCCACCCAAGTTCGACATACAATCATACCATCCATTGTCCAGTTGCTATCACAGCCATGACACAACTCCACACATTGCCCTCTTTAGAGCTCTAGGGGCCCTACATGTATGTTGTCCCAACCCATGTATTATCAGGCTCTCCCACCGTTTAGTCCTTGAACATACCTGCCCTTGCTTGTGTAATGGTCGGAGGTCCAATCATCCTGTCAATTTTTGGGTAGTCCCACCAGAGACTACCCTCTGATTGTTTGTAAAGTAGACTTAGCAGATCAACAGTGTTACTCCCACTGGTAGTGTCCTGCCTGTGGTGTGAGTAGCAGTGCTTTGCTCACTCATGCCCAGCTTGATATGACATACGCTTACAGCACTACTTAATACTGGAGTTGCTGTTGATTCCCTTCTCATTCCTTTTGTATGCTTTATTGTTATGACGTTCATTCTTCATATATATATATATATATATATATATATATATATATATATATATATATATATATATATATTTTATATATCTGTACATACTTATATACATTTCCCATGCTGGGCACTGCTTACACCCATTCAAGTGCACTCATACTTGCTTAGTGGTACTTATATATGTTTACTACTGCTTAATTGTGCTTACACCTGCTTACTAGTGCCTTATTCATTATGACAGTACCACTTTGATTGAATTAAAATTTCGTTAAACATTTCATGAGGTACTCCAGTTCATATTTACATGTTATTATGTAGGTTTTACAGCAAAACTACATTCATTCCACATGGAAAATGATATGTGCTATAGTTGGACTTGAGCCGTGAATGCCTGTTTGTTAGGCAGATGCTTTAACCACTACACTATTGACGTTAACGTTGATTCCGCATGTTTTTCTCTATTTGAATGATTTTGATGTGTAAGCCACGCTCAGCAGGGGGCAGCGACGTGCAAACACACTGCGCTTCACTTACACTTTTGATATTGAAGCAATACAAATGTAAAATAGGGACATGGGGAATCTAATTGTTAAAGTTCTAGGGATGGGGCTCAACATTCCGCTACGTGCTTGTGTGTTTACTACTTTGAATTTATTTCAGTGTTCGTGGACACTCTTGTATGCTTAACATACATTTCAGTTTCCATGGGCACTCAATTAATTGCTTACTTTTAGAGGCGGGCTCTAATAGTAAGCATAGTAGGTTGTGCAACTGTGGGGGCATGTTTCTGCCTCTGTAGAGCACTTGAACATGCCCACTGCACTCGCACACATTTCCTGTGTACATCAAGGGTGCAGCAGTGCGCCCTCATAAATATTCATATGGCGCTGCTGCACCATCTGTAATGGGGATGCTCAGTGCAAGGCTAAAACCGTCCTTGCACCAAGCTTCACGAATCCCGGGGATATCTAGAAAACTTATAGTTTGGCCCTGTTGAAACCCATCAAATTTAATTTGAAACCTGCTAATATCCAAATCTTTAATCAAAACAGATATACTGGCCAACCCACCTTTATACAAAAACACTAGGTCATCTATAAATATATAATAGAAAACAACAAAGTTTCTAAAAAAGTTATGTCTATATAAATATTCCACCTCATAAAGGCCCATAAAAAGGTTAGCACAGGCAGGTGCAAATAAAGCACCCATGGCAGCCTATTTTCTGAACATAAACATCTTCACAAAAACAAAAATAATTATTAATAAGACAAAACTCTCTAAACCAATATAGAAGTATACAAACTTTTAACATCAACAGATACCTAATACATTTCTTCAGTCCACTCCATTTCATTAATTGTGTATAAAAAAATCAAAATGGGAGGGTGGCCTAATGGTTAAGGTGTTTGCCTCACAAACACAAGGTGCAGGGTTTGAGCCTCACAAAGGATAAATGGCTAGGCTTAAAATGGCTCGCAGGGGCAATTAGCTTAGTACTAATCTATGATCCTAAAAGAATCTTCTATGAAAGATGGCAGCTTCATTACATAGGTTAATAAATAACTATGTAAAAATACACCTACATTTCTAAGAAAAAATTATTTGTAGCAGAAATAATGGGCCTAGCTGAGGGATGTTGCATGCTTTTATGAAGCTTGGGTAAATAAAAACAATAGGCTATAGAATTATTTTCACTATATAGCTTTTTATCTACATCTTGTTTAGAAAACTACCCAAAACTATAACCTTTAGAAAGTAAATGCTGAAATTCTTTGTGTGCATTTTGATAATCACTCACTGTTACCTTTACATATACTTCAGTATTATTAAGATGTTCCATGCACATTTTCATATACTGATTAGCATGTATCACTACTAAGTGATTCCCTTTGTCTGAAGGTTTAAAAAACAATTCATGTTGTTCCCCCATATCTTTAAGAACTTTTCATTCATCTTTTGACAAATTATAAGTAAAATAATTCCCAGTTTGCATAAATTCTGTATATGTATGTTCTAAAGAAAAATTGACCACAGCTGAAAATTGTTGCATACCTTCATGCAAAAAAGATGGGACAGAGTCACTGGAAAATTTCACAGATCTAGTATTAAGATAGCAGTAACCATTTAACTCATCTATATCTGAAGCACAAGAATAAAAGCTGTCATCTAAATCAGAAATGTCTTCATTAGAAATAAAAGTATCATTAGTACCAACATATAAATAACTTCTAGAAAAATAGTTAAGTAAATGTTGTTTGCTGCACATTCTATATACATCAAGTTTAAACATATAGGGTCTAGGTATCATAGTAGGCACACATGTAAGACCCTTATTTAAAATATACATTTCTATTTCACTTAATTCCACTTGGGATAAATTTATAACAAAGCTATTCTCACCATAAATACCAGAATCACAATGTAAAAATCCAGTACCATCTAGTCCTTTTGTTATGCTGTTGATAAACTCCTCTATTACTAAAAGTTTGTTGTTGGTGGCGAAAACTATCCCCAGTGTTTCTTTCCAAATCTGCTGCTCTCTTTCCATTCCAAAAATTATTATTTAGATATTGAGGCTTTTGAGCTTGAGGCAAAGGTAGATACTGTTGGTCATCCATATCCCAGTCCGTAGAGCCTCTATAAGTGTCCAAAACCACTTGATGTGAACTGCCAGCACCATTATGACCCACTTTGCCACTGTTCGAAAATTGTTGACATGAATTAGTCTTTTTTTTTTTTACTTTCTACTTATTTCTGCTTATGTATTGTACTGCACTATTTCTTTTTGACAGGTTGATTACACACACATACACATTTGCTTTTGCTCTTGAGAATTTTCTAGCCTGGTGTTGCCTAGGTCTGATGCTTACAGTCTCCCAACGGTGCATGGGCAAGCAAAGTCCAGTTTGTTTGTGTGCATCAGTGTTACTGTTTATATCTACTGATCTCTTATGTTAATCAAGTGCTGAGTAACTATGTCATTTGCTGCCTTTTAACCTGTGCCATGACATACTGTGCCCTCCTCCTTCTGCTATTATTGTCTCCTGCTGCTAGCTCCTCCTTTTGCCCCTTTTCTATGCCAGCTCCCACTGCCTGTGGTGGTGGGAATTGCAGCCCCTGTACTGCAGCATGCAGTTGCAAATGTTTTCTAAATATAATATTATGAAAGAAGATATACACTCAGTATTTTAGCAGAGGTGGTAGGGTTATATTACAGATCACATACGGATGTATCCGGGCAGCAGAATCATGACCTGAGCAATCCATATACATGATTATAATGTTTCTAGTCTAAGTACTAGGTAGTGGTAAGTACTAGGTAGCCTGTCTACCACAAGAGGAGTGGTTCTTGGCCCTGGAATTGTAGTTTATTGGATTCCAAAATAGTGGACAGCCTGTAAGCACACTGACATTGCAGCTCCTGCATTCCTATACTATAATCTGACTTCAACCAGTGCATTGCTTGGGAAATGTATACCTAACATCAATGGATCAAAGCAGAAATATAAGTACTTACTTGTTTCATCTTTATTTTTCAAAAATTCTCTCATTCTGAAGGAAAAATAATTACTTGTTGGAAACAGAGCCATGAATCACATTGTGTGGATTCTTCAAGACCAACAGGCCTAATAAGAGGAAAATAATAAGAAAAACAACTTTCATAACAAGACTTATCATTTAAAATTCTGCACTACTACTAGGAATCTAACTATACAAGATTAATAGAGAATCAGCCAGATTGGATGGAAAATGTAATCGCAAAAAACAAACTGTCTGCAATTACTAATCCTGAGAAAGAAAACACTTCTAAAAGGCAAAACATTAACAAGCAACAACAAGAAGCTGGTAAAATGTGTCAAAGATTAAAACAGGAACAACCTTTAACACTGGAGGAACTGAAAACTGCTTTACAATCTTTGCAAACAGAAGTGCATGGTTTCTCCCATAAGCTAACTACATTTGGCTCTACTCTGGACCAAATTGTGCTTAGGCTAGAACAAAATGAAGCTAAAGTTATGGACAATGAGCTAAAAATAAATGAACTGCAATAAAAGGCACAGACCAATGACACCATAATTATAGAATTACAGCAAAAAATGCTAGACCTGGAAGCTAGAAGCTGGAGAAATAATTTTATCATAAGAGGTATTCCAGAGAGCTTTGATAATCCATAACTTATTCCAATAAAAAAAAAAAATACTAAGCTCTCTTCTGACTAATAAAGAGCTCCTGGATGAGATAGTGATTGAAAGAGCCCAGAGAGCTATTAAGAGTACACAAACAAGTGATCTTCCAAGACAAATCTACATCAGACTGCTTAATTCAGCACATGTTTAACAGATACTGTCAGCTTATAAAGTTAAAAAGAATGTTACATGGAGAGCACATAAAATTACGATTACTCAAGATCTTCCTTTAGAAATTAAACAAAATCGACCGAAACTTAGTAAATACTGCACTTACCTCATTGAAAATAAGATTAGTTTCCAAACGAAATATCCTGCAACTTTAACATTTTATTACAAAGAAGAAAAAATATCCCTGGAAACACCTGACCAGGCAAAATCCACCTTTCTGCATCTCTTCAAAGTAAATCCTGGAGATGTCCGTTGCTTATTTTAAAACTGTCTCGCTATGTTAAACCCATTTAACATAGCGAAACAGTAAAAAAAAGCAACGGAGATCTTGCTTTCTCCATTGCTTTTTTTTTTTAAACCTGTCTCGCTATGTTAAATGGGTTTAGCATAGCGAGACAGCTTTAAAATAAGCAATGGAGATCTCCGTTGCTTATTTTAAAGCTGTCTCGCTATGTTAAACCCATTTAACATAGCGAGACAGTGTTTTAAAAGTAGAGTTATACTAATGGAAAAAGTCCGGCGACGGACCTTTTCCATTAGTATAACTCGATTTACAATGTGCACGCTGGCCAATCAGCGTGCACGTTTTGGGGGTGTCATGGTATAATAAGATATTAGCCCATGTTATAGCAAACAGACTTAACAATATACTCCCCTCTATTATTTCCCAACAACAAATGGGCTTTATGACAAACAGACAAACAAGTGACAACACCCTTCTCTTAGATACCATTGTAAGACTACTTAATAGTGATAAATGCTCCAGATATGCCCTTGCAGTAGATGCAACCAGAGCTTTTGATAGAGTAAACTTACACTTTTTCTTTAATATACTGCCTTTACATGGTTTTCCTCAAGAATTCATTAAAATGATCCAGGTTCTGTATCAGAAAGCTTCGACCACTATACAGGTAAACAAACTTATAACTAACGCTATACTCTTATCCAATGGTACAAGACAAGGATGTTCTCTTTCACCGTACCTATTTAATCTTTATTTAGAACACCTCCTTCTGTTTATTTCACAAAAAAATCTTTCATCATATTCCCAGAATCCACAATACATATCTTATATACTCTGCCTTTGCCGATGACTTAAATATATACTTCCAACTCCCCACTACTGACCTCCCAAAAATACTTAAAGCTATTGATGAGTTCTCGGTAGTTTCAAACTATGACTTAAATTTAAACAAGTCACACATATTTCCCCTCAGTCCTATAGGTCATAAAGAATTGTACTTTCCCATGAGTGAGATCAAAATAAACTATCAGATAAAATATCTAGGAATACTATTTGCTTCAGACTTCAAAGATATTATAAACAATAACCTACTAAGTACTTGGACTAGTATTCAAAATGATATTGATAGATGGAAGAACATCAATATGTCCCTACTGTCAAAAGCTAGTGTTGTCAAGATGAATTTTCTACCAATAATACTCTTTCAATTAAATGCTACTTTTTCAAATATTCCCCAAAACTTCTTCCTTGCCATGGAAAAAGCTATATCAAGATTCTTATGGTATCCCAAATCTACCAGAATTAAATATGGAAAACTTGTACTCGCCAAAGATAAGGTGAGATTGGGGTTGCCTGATTTTAAGCTTTACTATAGTATAATAACTGTCTACAGACTAATACAAATAATAAACTATGACTCATATATAAATACTTGGACACCCCAGTGAACCAAAATCTGGTATGAACAGTTGAAATCCCTTGGCTATAATATCAAATCCCTACCATTCTTGAATTTAAACCAGGCTAGCATATACACGAAGAATCTATACCCACTAATTAAAAACATAATTCTTACAACACAAAAACTATTTAAATCATTGCAATTAGCTGACGCATTTGCCCTTATACAACCGTTACACCTAAATCCTAATCTACTAATAAATAATAAACCCGTAAATCTAACACACTATCCCTTGATAAAAGACTACACAATATGGGATATATACCAATGGAAAGACTCTAACATGGGGCAAATGAGACTTAAACTCAAACTTCCTAAGAAATATAGTATTATCCTTAACCAACTTATAAATGCTAAATTCTCACAAATACACAATGACTTACAGAACATAAATTTAGTTAAATTAATACTTGAAAATCTTGTGATTAAAGGGAAACAATTTCTAGGACTTATAAAATTGTAATGAGCCCAAAACATCAGAATTCTTTATTATTTTCAAACTACTGGCAAATGAAAAATCAATCACTGACTGAAGAAAATAAGAAACTAGCCATTGAAAATACAATCAAATTCATTCCTTTCAAGAAGCTGTTATATATACAAATTATGGTAAATAACAATCTATATTATACCTTACCTAAATTAAATAAATTCAGTCCTAACTTTTTGCCTATATGTCCCCATTGTCCGGATCAAACAGCTGATATTTTACATGTCATGTGGAACTGTACTAAGATACATAACTTATGGTGTTCCTTGAGAGTAAAATTACAGAAGATGGGATATGAAAAATCAACCCTTACATGGGAGACAGCTATACTGCACATTAACATCAATCAACTTCCAAAAATATTAAAACATGTCTTTATTACGATGTGTGCCCTTATTAAATTCTTTATTACAAAGAATTGGAATGTCATGTCACCAATTACATGGGAAAATTTTAGCAATCTTGCTATCAAATATATCTCATCTCACAAATTAGTTTATTCAAAAACAAAAAACAAACGCTATTACCAAAAATATTGGGGTTACTTACTAGATATAATTCTTGACAAATAAAATTCACCCACAAATTGACATGAAAAGCTAACCTTTTAATAAGAAATGAATGTAGTATAACCAGTTTTCTTGCATCTTCCCCCTTCTCTTAGTATAGGTGTATCTAGATATTTTCCCTAACATGCAATAAATGGTTGAATTTCTATCTTTACTTTCTATATAGACTATCCCCATTCTACTATCTCTTATGAAACCAAATGAATATAAGAATTGTCATACTCTACTTGACGATGTAGTGATTTATAGGTTCATAGGTTCATAGGTTGGTACTAGGCTATCGGCCCTAAGGCCTATGCAAGCCTAGCCATAACAATTCCCTGGAAAATTTTTCCCACAATATTTACTTCTCTGGGCCCCTGTCTAGCAGGGCGACTGACATGATCTCCGGGGTGAATTTCCTATCTCCCATCCAATCATCAAGGTTCCTTTTGAAGAGGGCCAATGAGGTGCGCTGCTCGATGTGTATGGGTAGTCTATTCCAGAGTATGGGGAGTCTCTGGGTCAGGAACCTATCCCTCCAGCATGTTTTGTTCATTGTGATGATTAGGTTTAGATCCCTGGAGTGTGTGGCTCTGAGGGATTAGGATTTCATTAAGTGGAGCATGTCCAACAGCTCAGGGTTTGATATGGCCTTGTATGTTAAGCAGAGATTACCTCTGAGTAGACGATATGCTACAGAGTATGGATGGAGTTTTTTTATGCGGTCAGCATATGGCATCTGCTTTAGGCCTGTGATTCTTTTAGTGAGGTATTTCTGTGACCTCTCCAGCTGTTGCAGATGTCTTGTGAGGTACATACCAAATGGTGCATTATACTCTATAATGGGTCTAATGAGGGATGAGTACAGTGGGACAATGGCCTCCTTTTTTCTGGATGAAAAGCCCTTAGTGATGAGGTAGAAGGATTTCCTGACTGTTGTGGCGATGTGGTTATCAAAAGTGAGACCACTGTCCACTTGTGTCCATAAGTCTCTCATCACACTTTTGATGTTTAGTGTCCTGCCACCGATGTGGTAGTTCATGGGTACATGTTTTTTTCCAAAGGGGGTGACTATTTATTTCTTGGCATTAAGCTTGAGCCCATGGCTCTGGCACCAGGCATCTGTTTCTCTAAGGCCCTTTTGTAGAATATCCAGATCATTTGGGGATTCAATAATGGCTTCCAGTTTGCAGTCATCTGCAAACTTTGTTAGCCAGAGTCCCTTAGTGTTGGCCTGTACTTCAGAGAAGTAGATGCCAAACAAGAGTGGTCCCAGGACTGAACCCTGAGGTACTCCACTTGTCACTTGTTTCTTATTTCTAGTGTATATATTGTATATATATATATATATATATATATATATATATATATATATATATATATCTATGTATAATTTTCTCAAAACAAGATTGTTGTCTGTTTTCTTTAGATATATATTTGTATTGTTTATTTGTGTTTTTGAGTTATTGTATTGTTGTTATTATTTGAAAAAAAAGAAAACTGAAATAAAGAGATTTTTGGGGGAAAAAAAAGGAATTGTAGTTTATTCGGGAAGTTGTCCATCTCTTTCAACTTTCTTGTTTAAAAGACCACATCTGCACTTGTTTCCCATCTTTCCTGTAACTAACCTACTGGAAAGCACTAGAAAGCCTTAAACTGATACAAGCCTTCTAGCTTAAAAGAGAGACTTTGGAGTGACTGAGTATCAGTTTTCTGTATTTTCTTGATGTATTTATTTTCTGCCTAAACACTGATTTTCCAGCACTTATTGTGATTTAAAAGCTTGTTTTTTTCACATATTGTACTTATTTGACTGCCTGCACTTTTAAACAGTTGTTTTTTGTTTAAATAAATTGTTTAACTGTTGTAGGCTGCACACTAAAGTGTGATAGCCTTTTCTGAGTGCTTGTAGTCGTTTAAAGTTGTTTTAAGTGTATTTTTTACTGTTTTTGCCTTATCTTTTAAAAAAAAAAAACAAACAAAAAAATTCTTGTTTCCCACCTTTCTAAGCTAGTATAGTCCAGTTTTCAGGCTAGTGCTGAATATAGGGCTGTGTTACAAGTTTCTGAGTTGCCCATACCTAACTTGGACAGAGGGAAGTTTCTCTGTTCACCTGTGAGTGAGGGGAACTTTGAGCAGCCATCTGTCCCTGGAGGAGTGGTTTCAGCCCAGAAGTTAGTAGTTTAAAAACTGTGTTTGCATGGTTTTGTGCACTGGGCAGCAAGGGTTAAATTATTCCCGGCTCCACTAAGTCTCCTCTTCAGTTTTTCACTTGAAACTAGTCTAACTCTTAACCTAAGCACTCAAAAAGCATCTTACAGTCCAGCACTTGCTCAGACCTAATAGCAAGCACTAATATACCCCGACACTTGACTGCCCAGCAGGGCAAGTCTCTTTATCCACCCCTCACCAACCAAGTGACTAAGCAGCTCACCCTACTATTCAGGCATGACCAAAGGGCAACTTCAGGTGTACTCTCCAGTCCAGCTGGTGAATCTGTGTATACTGAGGCAATGTTACAACTGCCTCATGTACACAGACAGCCCTCTCCACCTACCACAAAACACTAACATATGCGAGAGATGCAATTATACAGCCAAACGGAAGGCTAAGGTCTCTCCACCCAAGACTGGAACAGACAGTCATGAGGAGAAGGTTAACACTTGCACCACATCGCCAGCCTCTCATAGACCTACTAAACCAGCACTAGCAAAAATACACATAAATAAATGAAATCATACTTGGAGGCTCTAAATAAAAACTTGCAAAAGCATCAGAGAGCTCCAAAGCAGACACCCACAAAACCTGCACCTCCCATCGCAAACCAGACAACACATAAAACACAAAATCAATGTGCCACACAATCACAGCCCTTAAGGCAAAATAACATACCTAACACACTAGTAATAGGTGACTCAATAGTCAGGCACATTGATGCTCCACTCACTAGGCTGGACAAGGAGAAAGTTACTGTTAGCTGCCTGTCGAGAGCCAGAATCTGCCACATAACACAAGCACTCAGGTCACTCCAGAACAAGTACAAATATGAGTCTGTCATTGTTCATGTTGGTGTAAATGACCTGAGACATACCTCCCTGGACTATATGAAAAGAGACATGGAAGAGCTCTCTGATCATGTAGTCCAGGCGGGTATGACCCTGACCCTGAGTAGCATCCTGCCCTCACCAAGAATGATACCTCAGTATAAAGAAAAAATGATCAATTTCAACAATTGGCTAAGTTTCTGGTGTCATTTAAAGGGGATCCTGTGTCTGTCAGCCTGGGATGACATGTTCAACAAGCCACATGGCTTTGCAAGAGACAGCTTGCACCGATCACCCCATGGCTTTTGAATACTGGCCAAGGCTCTTGCTGCTCCCATAGTGCCTTTTTTAGGCAAGGCTCAAAATTCAAACCCACCTCCGTAAACAGCACAAGTAAAAAATGAGGGTTATGCTACCCAACTCCAGGAGTTTAAATCTCAAAATGCATGTGCTTAAAGCACTCCTAAAGTATGGAGAACATCGACATCTGTGCAGTAACTGAAATCTGGTTCAATGCTCCGGACAGCACTCCAGCACTACTGGGCTACAACTCATACCACACATTTCGGCCACAGAACATGGACCGAAACACAAAAGGGGGGGGTGTATCCATATTCATCAAGGATACCCACACCTCCAGGTTAGTGGCGCAGTATGATACTTCTGAGATCATCCTTGTGCAACTAACATCAGGTAAATCTGCAATGCAAATTGTGGCCTGCTACAGATCACCCTCCATGACCCAGGAACACCACTCCGCCTTTCTGGAGACACTGGAAAACATGAAGGTGCTACCGAACACCCTGATATTGGGAAATTTCAATTACACTACCATTAACTGGGAAAATTACTTGAGTACAAGCTCCCAGGCTCAGTGCTTAATGGAATTTATCAACTCAAATGCCCTGGATCAGCTGGTAAACTCCCCTACCACAGGCCACAACATATTGGACCTGGTCATCACCAACATGGGCGACAGGTGTTCCATAATGGAGGTCAACCCACCACTGGTTAGATCAGACCATAAACTAATCAGCTTAGATGTCCACACCCCACCACCACCCCCAACTAAGGAAACCACAGAGAAAAACTTTTCTAAAGCAAACTTCACCTTACTTAAGGCAGAGGTGGTAAGTTTCATATCCCCCACGCTAAAGGATAACACTGCTGAAGATGCAGAATCCTTTACAATTGCACTCTATGGGCACCTACGAGGATGCATGGATTGTGCCATCCCTAGCAAAACCAAGACTCACTCCCCCTAAGAGAAGAAAACCAGTCTGGTGGACCCCTGCCATAAACAGGTTATACAACAAAAGGAGGAAACTAGTTCAGAAAAAAGCAAATCCCAAGAAGGAAAGACATCCCTGATCAGTATCAGTAAGAAAATAAGGTCCCTCATAAAATCATCCAAGGCTAACTTCAAAAGAAAAATAGCCAAGGATTCAAAAGATAACCACAAAGCCTTCTTTAGCTATGTCAAGAATCTATGTGGCAACTTGCAGATATGCTCTGAGGTAGTACAAAATAGAACAAAATATACTGAACCTACTGATATTGCCAACATCCTGGCAGATAGGTTCAGTGCAAACGTCACCTCCCTCTCACCTTCAAAATGGCCCACAACAATACTGGAAAAGTCTAGTGTCCCAGAAGTCACAGAAGCACAGGTGAAAACAGCCCTTTTAAAAGCCAAAAACACAGCATCAATGGGGCCAGATGGTGTCACAGGCTGCGTCTTGCATGAACTACAGAATGAACTAACCCCCCACCTAAACACGCTGTTCAACCTCAGCCTCTCCACAGGCTACATGCCCATAGAATGGTGCATAGCAACAGTTATTCCACTCCACAAAGGAGGGGCCACAACTGACCCTGATAACTAGCCTGGTCTGCAAGGCTATTGAGCGCATCATCATGGAACTCATTAACAAAGGCATTGGGAACCTCCAAACACTTGACCCGACCCAGTTAAGCTTTGTTACGGGTAGATCATGTCTACTAAACCTGGTTGACTTCTTCGAGACAGTCACCAAGGCCATAATCGAGGGAAAGGTGGTTCACGCAGCCTACTTTGATCTCGCCAAGGCGTTCAACACCATTCCCCACTCGGGTATTATGGAAAAACTCACCAGCCTGAACATAAACCCCTATGTCACAAGATGGGTTGCCAACTGGCTTACAGACAGAACTCACACGGTAAGAATAGCAGGCACCTGGTCGGACTCTAAACCAGTCACAAGTGGTGGCCTGCAAGGCTCGGTTCTGGGACCCCTACTGTTCATCATATATTTCTCAGAAGTACAGGCAAACACAGGAGGACTATGGCTAACCAAGTTCACCAATGACTGCAAACTGGGAGCCATAACTGACTCTCCGGCTGACACGGACATCCTTCAAAAAGGCCTTGCTGAGACAGACACCTGGTGTCAAAGTCATGACCTCAAGCTAAATGCCAAAAAATGCATAGTCATCCCATTTTGGAAAAACAAAACACCCAAAAATTACCACATAGGTGGCAGCCCCCTTAATACAGAAGAGGTAATAAGAGATCTGGGGACCCAGGTAGATAGTAATCTCTCCTTTGACAATCATATTGCCAAAGTAGTTAGGAAATCCTTCGATGTGGCCCATCTAATTACTAAGGGGTTCACATCTAGAAATAAAGAGGTTATAGTGCCCCTCTACTCGTCACTCATCAGACCCATCATAGAGTACAATGCCCCGTTTGGGATGTAACTCATAAGACACTTCCAACAGCTAGAAAGACCACAAAAGCATCTCACCAAGAGGATTACTGGCCTCAAACAAATGTCCTATGCAGCCCGACTGAAAAAACTCCGGCTGTACTCAGTGGCATATCGCTTACTCAGAGGTGATCTCTGCCTGACTTACAAAGCCATGTCTCACTCAGAATTGATGGACATGCTCCACCTAAAGAAATCCAAGTCACTGAGAGCCACACACTCTAGTGAGCTAAACCTTGCCACAACAATAAATAGAACATGATGGAAGGATAGATTCCTGTCACAGAGACTCCCTATGCTTTGGAACAAAATTCCTAACTACATTAGGCAGAGCCCCTCACTAACACTCTTTAAGAGAAGCCTTGACGAGTGGATGGGTAACAGAAAATACACCCATGGGATCACTTTACTGGCTCTGCTTGACAGAGGCTCAGTTAATTAATCAATGGGGTAATGAAAGCCGACACACTCTGGCTAGGCTTATAAATGCCCTTGGGCAGATAGCCTAGTACCTACCTATGAAACTATGAAGTATGTGCTGGGTTGTAATTCTTCTCAGTGGGGTTCTATGGATTTCTCATATGAGCCAGAATTCAAGGTTCTTGGGCATATCAAGCATCCCATGCTAGATATCTTTGTGGGAAGTCACCCCTTGCAAATCTTTGATATAGGTGTGCCATATATGGGAGTCATGGAAACTGCTTGGGTGGCCTGCACATGCACATTGTAGATGATACCTTGTGCATTACAGACTACTTGGCAGTTGACTGAGTGGTATCTTTTCATGTTCATGTACCTTCTTCCCAGTTCACCATCTGTTGCCTTTATTTCAATATAGGTGTAATCTGTGGAGTATTTTGAGGCAGACGCCTATGACATCCCCAGTGTGTCCCCTGAGATTGCTGAAAGGTCCCTGCAGCTAAAATATGCAAACCCTCACATACCTTATTATCCACTAGGATGGCTTAAAATGGTTGTGGCAGCCTTTAGTAGCTTTTAAAGTTTTCCTAAGGCTGTATTCCAACATATGTTGGAATTCAGTGTTAAAGCGAGTGCAATGTATTCATATTTTATAGTTTTTTAATCACTCAGCCATGTTTTTTTTTTTTGCTTCATTAGCATACAGCACGGCTCATTATATGGGTGATTAACATATTCTATTAGTGCTTCTTGTTAAAAGATGACCACGCTGTGTAGTGTTGTTTCCTGAATAGCAAACTCTCTGCTCATCGCAGCTAATCATGCAAATGAGCTTAACACAATGAGCAGACACTCCTGAATCCTGGTCTGTGGCTGTCTGAAAATCTTGATATATTACTCTCAAATCCCTGATGACAGTCAACCTTATTTCTCATTACCCATTGTTTTATTTGTTTGTTTTTTTTATTATAGCTCATGGCAATTTATTAAAAATAAAGAAAAACATTTGTACTGTTTTAAATTTCAACATTTTGATCCTTTTACCTTGTAAGTTAACTCTCCTGCTATGCCTCTGTTTGAATCAAGAAGCAATGCAACATTTTTTCTGAAATATTTAAAAAATAGCCTAGTGTAAAAAAGGAATCTCATATGCACACAAGTACACATACACAGATACACACACACAGACACAGATAATACAGTTTAACAGATAGATACACAGACAAGATAATCAGATATGCCTAAATATAAAAAAATAAAAAAAGTACCAGAAATCACAAAAAAAATCTACATAGCTCTTAAAGTTGTCAATATAGTTCTGGCTTTATTCACAGTTTTTTACTGCTGTTAATGTGCATTATTAGAACAAAATATATTACTATTGCACTCTGTTGGCTACAGGTGACCTAGTGAAAGCAGAGAGAGTTATCATTCAGTTTCTGTTACTGTTTTCACTCACACAGTCTTTCTAGATCATCATTTAGTTATTGTGCTTAATTCCTGCAAGAAAAGTATAGCTTTTGTACAAGTGACAAATTGAGGCACAAACCATATGTAATATGCACATGCTTCTGTCTCACAGGAATAGAGTAAATAAAATAATAAAAGCAAAGGGCATGACTGTAAAGGAACGGAAGACAATAAATCTAACTATAAAGGGATGAACACATCTGGCAGGTTCATTTGTTATCTCCTGGCAGATTCTGCATTTTAATATTTTATGCAATTCCACATGTGTTTTGAACTGCCTTCTGCATACTTTGACAAAAAAATGCATAATATGAGTTATGCCCTTGATCTACATAGATATGAAGGGCAAACATAATAATTCCTTGTCTTTGCAGTGGTAGCTGTAGCTGTCCACAGTTACCATTTCCCATTTTTTAAGCTTTCCAATGTACTTCAAATATAGACCCATTCACTGGACTGGGTCATAATATTTCCTGAATGCCGGATACACTTTCATGGAAAATCATTTGAACTCTTGCTGGCATGATATGTTTGCAATAAAGCTTGACAAAACAGCACTTGCATTTATTGTCTTTCACATACCTAAATAATTGCATATAAACTAACAGCAACAAAGAAAAATTAACATCAGCAATCATAAAACTAAAAACAGCGATATATGCTGGTCAAATACATAAATGTCATGCAGTAAATTGGTAGCATGCCTGCACTGTAAATGAATAATATAAAAAATAAAAAAAAAAGCTTTATACTGGAGTTGTGTTTCAGTAATACAGGAGGAGAAGCATTTTGATTTTCACATTACCCATTTAGATAGTTTCCTTTGCAGAACTTTGCATATCAAACTTGATTAGAATAATACACTTTGAAATGATCTTAAAACATCAGTATTGGATGTGACATTTTGAGTTAACATATGAGTTAAAATGTAAAGCCTATTATGCCTTAAGAAAAAGAACACAGATGAACCAACACAGTACAAGTTTGCTCTTAAAGGTGAGTGGTATAAAGATCAATTTTATTTTGATTTCTGAAGGAGTTTTCAGTCTGACAGTCATTGAGAATTCAAAGACCTTAGCTCCTTGAAAGGGTAGTGAGCTGGAGCAGCTTTTACTAGCAAAACATATTTGAGGCAATATCTTCTTTAAAGATAATTTGCTTTCCTCCCTAGGGCTTTGAAGGTGGCAAGTACAAGGGACTCCCAAAGCTTCTAGTGCTTTTTTCATTAACTGATATGGATGTCTAAGGTCTCTTGCCTATAACTTCAAACCTACAGCTCAGTCAATATTATCATCTTATGAGAGGTGGAAGTGCTGTCACTTTAAGAGACACCACAGCCTTTCATCCCTTCTTCCTTCTTTTTATTTCTGTTAGAAGTATGTGTAAGTGAGGCAGGAATGTACATATATGAAAGTTTTTCAGCAAATTGCTGAAACACTTAAAATAGATAAGAAAAGGTTCTCATATCACTGTACCACCACCAAAAGATTGTTTCTTAGCAATATTACTTTTCAGTATTCTTTGTGCAAAAGAAATAACATCTGTGCACTTGTATTATTTGTCATGGAAACTGCATTTGAAGATTTTTACTAAAATGCTACTCAAAGTATTCTAAAAATATTTTGATATAGAAGACGAAACAACTAGGTAGCAGAACTACAACCTCTTTGGAACAGGCATTATTTTTTCTGTTTACTTACCCTATAGATATGGGAATTCAAAGTCATCAGTGATCCATTTTATTAAGTAAACCATTTAATGCTGAGACACAGTCCTGCATAAACAGTCTTATGCAAAGTGCAACACAAGAGCTCAAAACTGTTCTTCTGCATCCTCTGTGACACCTTATGGCAGTTTTAATCTTCATGCCCAAACATACACTTATATCATTTCTAATTGACGGGAGAAATATAATGAGAGTACTGTAGCAGAAAGAACTCTTTTATTTCCATGGTGACTTCAAATTCATATTAAGACATGCCTATAACAGAACTTATAGCTTGTTGGGCAGAAGGGTAAAGTAAAATTTAAGTAATAAGTTTAACATTAATATGAACTCATGATCTATTATACGGGACGGCCTGAATATTTCGTTTTGTTTTTATAGTAGAAATATTGCATGCTACACAAATAAATTATTTGCTGAAATGCAGTTTGTATTCTTTTTATGACTATATGCTTGTATATGAGCACATGCGCACACATACACATACACAAACACACTGTCTACCTTAAACCATTAAAAGAAAGGTTGAAAGTTCAAGCCCACTACTGTTTTCCTATATTACCCCAGTTAAATCTAGATAAATTAACCATTGCTCTCTCCTTCTGCAGTTTCTCACATTTTCAACCAAATAATCTATCTTGCCACCTGCTTTTGCCATCAGATTTATTCCTGTTGGTCAGTGCACCGGGCAGCAACTGCAGCAATCCTTAAAGATATAATATAATATAATATAATATAATATAATATAATATAAGTTATCTTGAGACCAACCTGCTCATACAAACGGCCACCAGACTGAATAACACAGAGTAAGGTTTGCTGTTAATGCATCACTGCTATACTAATTGCTGATGATTTTGAATTTTGAAAGAGCAAGTAACTGAAACTTATGCACTGGATCCAGAAGAACCCATCCCAGTATTTTGATCATTAATAAATCATGGCAGAAACAGGTTAATAATCTTCTAACAGCCATTGATTTACTTTACTGATTCATACCTCTCAACTGTCCATATTTTCACAAACTATCCAGACTTTTGCCTCATATTTTTTGTGTGTTCTTAATAACTTTTTGGTTTTCTGGTAAATGACTGGCAAATCATTGAGCATGGAAGTCAGAAAATAATGACAGGCATTTGAGTTTCAGACTTCTTGTCCTTCAAAAAATTCATGCTAATGGAAATTTTGCAGTTCTATCAACCTTTTAAGTTTCTAATAGCAATATTTAAAAATTGCCCTATTTTTAGGATTTGTTCTCCCATTATTTATGGCTTTGTCCAGATTTCTTGCAATAAGAGGCTGAGAGATATGTTGACCATTCATCACCTGAAGCCTGGAACGCAGGCTGGTGCCATGATGCAGTGATGCAACTTATAGCCAGGCACATAAAAAAAAAAAAAAACTTATCACATGTTCTGCAAATATATCTAGCCATAAACTTAATATACTCAATTGTAATGGTAAGTTATCTACTCTCAGCATCATCTCTAACCCACTGCACATTTCTTCTGAGACAGGTTCTGGCCTTCAACATGCTCTTATCTACCTGTTTATGGGAAACATAACATTTCTGTACTGATTATTTTAATCTACAATGGGATTAGCATTTCAACACAACCTCCGAATACCTAAAAAATACATTAAAAGGAATATTCTTGTCCCAAATTGCCATGGTCTTCACCACACCTCACCAGTATACGCTGCAAGTATGGCTTCATATAAAGGGTCTTTATCAACTCCCTGCATAAACTCTCCTGTGGATTCAATAATCTCCAGGTAGGCTGTGAGTGAAGCCTACATGAAGTTTGCATGTTAGCATGATGAGCAGCAGCCCAGATCACATGCTCATGCTGCTCACTGCACGTATGTGAATACAAGCATGGTTTCATGGCCAGTAGCAGCCAGGAATCCATGCACAGCAGCATGAGCACAGACACAGGGCGCTTACAAGCAAACTTTCTCATCAAGATTATGCCATAATAACTACCAGGGGTAAAAATACTGCAATAATATCAGTAATAACAAAGTAAAGAAAAGTCTACACAGTGCAGTGTACACTAAAACATATTTGAAAAATGAAATAATGGAGGAGGTTTAAATGAGAAGGGCAAATACAGGGAATTGTACACTTGGCAAGGAATGTGTTTGATGAAAATGGGCACAGACATGTATGATAGAAATGAATAAAGAGGAAGAGTGCATGGTAAATATGAAAATGTCCACACAATAGGATATTTCAGTGACTACACACCTCCAGCAAAAGTCTGTAGCATAACATTAAGCACATATGCAGATAGCACAGTATGTATGCTGTTTACACCTCCTGAACAATTATATTATGGTATAAACACACGTGATAGTATATATGTGACAGTCACACAGGGTTACATGCCAGTGTATGTAAATGGTTGTGATATAAACATCACTGACATGCTCACTGGAGAGGACATTCAGCAAGGACAGTATATATCACCATAACTTTCAACCAACCAGGGGCACATATCAACAGACTCCTGGACAAATGTAGACAGAAACATATACACTCATGGAGACATCTACAATATTATTACCATTAATCTGCTGCATTGACAGACTATGTGAGTGTAACTTATGATAAAGTTCTTCAGGACCAGACATTTAAAACTCTGATGTCAGTATTCTATCAGTGGAATTCACCAACCCTTCCCCAAAAATGACCATTTTTTTCAGGGCTTGAGAGGGACAGTATTAAAAGTGGAGTTGAAATCAGGGTTAATCAAGGCAAGTTGATAGATCTGCATGACACATGAGCCACATTCACCACCTGCAAGAATCAAACCCATGCCTTCAATGTCATCCCTTAGCTGTGTATTTACTGGGTGCACCACAGAAAGACTTATCACTTAAGCATCTAGTAGAACACCTTGACGTCTGCACTATCAGATCCCAATGGGTAAACATCCCACATAATAGTTCTGTATGGCTTATTAGTTGTGTGGGACATCACTGTGCCAAATGTGATACACTTGACTAAAGCATTCCTGCATAACATAGGTATCTGCCATATGGATAACAACACATACAAACAAAACACAGCTGGGTAATGTATGCATCTGACGCAAGTAATATCAATAAACATTGTCTGAAGCATCTGCAATTGATGTGTGAATTAAGAATTGATCCATTATAATGAATGGTATAGCACTATGTGAGAATGATGGCAATGCGTCAACTATGCCCTCGTACACAGAAATTACAGCAAAGCAAAGTCAAGTGTCAGTGATTGAGGAAGCTGTCACTGTAAAATTGCACACTTGCCAAACAATAAATAGAGTACCCTCTATAGGCGCATGTCAAACCTCAAGTCATGTGCCACATGATCATTGCCCACCTGACACTGCCAGTGAAAATGTTATACTGCCATGAAATCCTAACATACATTCATTTGTGTTCATGCAAACTATCAAGTGATAATAATGATATGACATAGTGGTATGTCCGTGGCATATCTGTGATGCAGTACAGTCACACTATAGCTTTACCTAAGTTACAGTTGAACTTCATAGGGTCATAGGAGAATACTAGGTTAATGTCCCATGAGCCTGCACAAGCCAAGTGAGATTTAACCCAAGTTTAACAATTTTCAATGGCTAGGTGAACAAAGTTCACAGAGGTATGAGCTTATACTATGGTATGTAATACTAAATGACTCTCTCCATGAGGGACATGCACACCACCACAGAAGTAAATTTACAATTACACATCCATTGATCTAGACTGTGCTTGAAGAGGGTCAGGGAAAGGCTTTGCTTTACATGAATGGGAAGCTTGCTCCAGAGAAGGGGTAGTCTCTGAAAGATAGATGCATCTATCTCTCGAATGTGATTTATTTATGTCAGAGGCTAGGTTGAGATTTATGGAATGTGTAATCCTCGTGCACTTTCATTTACAAAAGTTTAACATTTTCATCAGTGCCGGAGTGGACACTGCCCATTAGGCCACACACCGATGGCCCTTAGTAGTCTGTAGGAGACTGAATGCAGTGATATGGTTTTCAGTCTTTCTGCATAGGACTTGTTTTTTACATCCTTTATCTTCCTGGTGAGAAAACTCTGGATTTGCTCAAGCTATTGCAGATGCATGCAAAATGCTGCATTGTATTCAATTATTGGTGTGATGAGGGCCAAGTACAATGGAATTATAATGTCTTTTGATTTGGATGCCATTCCCTTATGTATGAGTTGTACCACGTAGAAAGACTTTCTCGCCACTGTGGGCCGAGGGCGGTCAAAGTCCAAATCAAAACCCAGATCACATACCACTGAGTCTACTCTTGAAGGGTGTCATGTCTATATTGTAAATAGGTGGGGTATTCACTTCCTAAAAGAGAATAATTATGATTTTTTTCAATTTAGTTTCTCTCCATGGTTCTGGCAAACAGTTTATATGTATTAATCCTTTTTGAAGTAGATCAGTATCATTTGTGGATTTAGCGATTTCCCCCAATTTGCAGTCAGATGCAAACTTGGGCAGACAAAGACTGTCTACATATGCACTGTCTTCTAAGAAATAAATACTGAACAGAAAAGAGCCTTGTATAGAAACCTGTGTAATGACTCTGGTGACTGTCCTCCTGATAGAGGTGAATTCACCCTCTATGACAGTATATGTCCTGTTGGTAAGCCATTTTGTTTTTAAATTACCTGTTTAACTGTTGTAGGCTACACACTCAAGTGTGATGGCCATTTCTGTGCATTTAAAGTGTTTTTTTTTTATTGTATCTGCTTTATTTTCTGAAAAAAAAAACAAAAAATAAATACTTTTTTTTCCTGTCTTTCTAAGCTAGTTTAGTCAAGTTTTCAGGTTAGTGCTGAATTCAGGGCTGTGTTACAAGTTTCTGTGTTTGCCCATACCTTACTTGGATAGAAGGAAGTTTCTCTGCTCACTGTGAGAGAGGGAGCTTTGAGCAGCCTATCTGTCCCTGGATGAGTGGTTTCAGCTCAGAAATTAGTAGTTTATTGGCCATTTTGGGCTAATTTCTATCTCTTTCATTTCCCTGCTATAAAACCCACATTTGCAAGGTTTTTGTGCTAGTATACAGCTCAGCAAGCTCCTGCCTGGTGCCATGCAAGAGTTCTACAGCAGCAGAGACAAAAGAGAGACTTTGGAGTGATTAAGTATCATTCTTCTGCATTTACTTGCTGCCTTTAGCTAATGCCACCAAAAACACTGATTTTCTAGAGTTTCTGTGATTTAAAAAGCTTGTTTCAGCTACATATTGTACTCTCTGAATTTATGACTTTTTATTGTTTGGCATCTGAATTTATGACTTTTTATTGTTTGGCATCTGAATTTATGACTTTTTATTGTCTGGCAAAGGAGCGTTTATCCTACAGGTGGCTATCTGCTTTTCATTTACATATTGTACTTATTTTACTGCCTGCACTTTAACAAAGTTGTTTTTGTGTTGAAATTACCTGTTTAACTATTGTAGGCTACACACTCAAGTGTGATAGCTATTTCTGTGCATTTAAAGTGTTTTTTTTATTCTATCTGCTTTATTTTCTGAAAAAAAAAAAAATATATATATATATATATATACTTGTTTTCCTGCCTTTCTAACACAGTTTAGTTCAGTTAAACCAAACCAGTGGTCTGAGTGCCCAAGATAAAAACTAGTAAGCCTAAAATAAGGCATACACAGAGCTTAGCAAAACAGACAACTGCTTTAATGAACAAGCACAAAGACAATCCACAGCAAGCTAAATCACAGCAGCACAGCACAGAAAAAGAAATTGCAAAGCACAAGCAACAGCACAATAACGCTGTAAAGTTAATCCACATACGTTTTCGTCACAATAATTTCATCAGATACCTAACCTCTCTTCCTTTGATGAATAAATAAACTAATCTAATTCAAATGAACCAATGAGTGAACAAATTCAATTACACATGCAAAATGCATTAAAACACATGAACCATAAAGGGGAATGAATCTAAAAGTTAAAACCAAATGTATATATAATAAATAAATATATATATATATATATATATATATATATATTTTGTTATATAAAATGCTTCAAACATAAACCTTGGTTAGAATTGCTTTGTTAAATATAAGTATTACCAGCACAAACTTGAAATGCTTCTAAAAATGTTTTTTCAAAAACAGAAGCTAAATTAAATCCAAAATACAATGAAATAGCACCATCTTGTGGAAATCAAATTAAATGCAAGTTCATCTTGTTAAAAGATAAATACATATATTATTATTAAAATAAACCATAAAATGCTTACATATATCATATATAAAATTGTTTAAAAATATAAATATAAATATTATAATAATAACATACTATAATTTAGCTAATCTCAATTTCAGCACAGCTTTCGAGGATAATATTTCATTTAAACCAGGGGCAGAACTTGCATCAAGAATAATTTGCCAATATAGCTCCCTATATTCCAAACGAGTCTCCCAAGGCTCTCCCCCTGGGGTCTCCTGGGACTACTTCTATGACAAAAATCTGAAATTTATCTTTGCCACAATTGTTTTGATGTTTATTAAGAATTTCCTTTCCTTTTTCCCCCCTCCCCGAAATTTTCTTTCTCAATTCTGTTGCCAGGAAGTTCAGTTTCCTTCCCTAATTAACCTGGGAATTTTTGGGCAATTATTGTAAAATTTCCGTTTCCCCTTTTCCCAAAAAAAAAACTTCGAGAAAGCAATATGGCCCAAAAAGGACATTTTTTCCCTTTTGAAAAAAGGGGGAAAGGAAAACCTTCATAATTTTTATGGGCCCTCACAAATTAAACATAAATTAAAAAGATTTTTCAGGCCCACAAAATTTCCAAAACAAAAAACCCCAAACCCGAACCCAAAACCCCCACCCAGACCCCCAACTGCCCAAATTAAACCCTCAGAGTTTTGTCAAAATTAAGGGCCAAAAAATTCCAGGCACCTTTCATTGTTTTTCATAGTTTAAAATTTTCGTCCCGCTACCCAATAGGGGGAGGCCCCCGTAACTCCGCCGGCAGAATTGACTAAGGAAACACTCATTTTTCCGGGGGAAAGCACGAATACATTTCAGTGGTGTACGATGGGTTACCTTTTGGACTCTGAAAGGGGTCGAAGGGCTTCCCTTTTAAACCCAGGGGGATGGCCCCACCTTTGGAGTTTCCTTCACCTAAATGATTTACTTTGGGTTTGAGGTAGGAAAAAAGGTTAAAAAGGGGATTAAAAAGGGGCAATGTTTTGTGGGTGTGTTGGGCAACCAGCTGTTAGAAATACTTGCCTGCCCCCTGGGGTTTGGAATTTCAAAAGGGTTTCCACCCCCAGGGTTTTTAGGAACCAAATTTTATCCACTTGGAAACAAAAGGGAAAAATAAGGGGGTTTTTTTCTTAATGGGTTATTCAAGAACACGGCATAGGTTTAATATGGAGAACATCGATGTCTGTGCTGTGACAGAAACCTGGTTCAAGGCTCCTGAGAGCACCCCAGCACTAACAGGTTTCACCTCATATCATGCGTTCTGGCCCCAAAAGCCGGACAACACCAAGAAAGGAGGGGGGGACTCCATATTCGTAAAGGACGCCCACACCTCAAGGTTGGTGGCAGCGCCGGTGCATCGGAGACCATCCAGGTGCAATTAACCATAGGCAAGACTGCTCTGCAATTTGTAGCATGTTACAGGCCACCCTCTCAAACTCAGGAACCTCACATGACCTTCCTGAAAACATTGGAGGGATAGATGTATCTCCAAACACCATCATACTAGGTGACTTCAACTACCCTAATATAGACTGGGAACACTACTCAAGCCCGAACACTCTAACCCAAAGATTCCTGGAGTTCATAAACTCAAATGCCATGGAACAACTAGTCACCATCCCCACAAGAGGAGAAAACATACTTGATCTCATCATCATGAACATGGGATCAAAATGTTCAACACCGAAGTATACCCCTCACTGGTGAGATCAGATCATAAACTAATCTGGCTGGAGGTCCTCATCCCGCCCCACCTGAAACAAAAAGACCACAGTGAAAAACTTCTCAAAGCCGATTTCACACTTCTAAAAACTAGTGTGGTCTCCTTTAAGGCCCCTGAGCCAGTGGTAAACATTACTCAAACCGCTGAATCACTTACAAATGCCTTCTACCAGCACCTATAGGACTGCATGGATCAGGCAATCCCAAACAAAACTAAGACTCTCTGTACCAAAGGCAAGCATCCAGTCTGGTGGAACCCAGCCATAAACAAGCTCTACAGCAAAAGGAGGAAGCTACTACAAGATAGAGCAAAATCCTTGAAAGGTAAGACACCTTTGATCATTATAAGTAAAAAACTAAGAGCTCTCATAAAATCATCCAAGGCAAATTTTGAGAGAAAAATCGCCAAGGACTCTAAAGACAATCATAAGGCCTTCTTTAGCTATGTTAGAAACCTAGGAGGTAACTCCCAGATATGCTCAGAATTAGTTCAAAATGATGTGAAAATTACTGAACCTACACACATTGCTAACATACTGGCTGACAGGTTCAGTGCAAACTTCTCCCCCCTCCCCAAAAGGAGAGATATCTATTCCAGAGGATTGTAGCCCCCAAACATCTCCAACGCCCAGGTGAGAACTGCCCTCACTAAGGCAAAAAACACAGCATCCATGGGACCGGATGGTCTGCCCGGCTGTGTGCTTCATGAACTCAACGAGGAATTAAACCCACAGTTAGGACAGCTGTTTAATCTTAGCCTCACCTCAGGATACGTACCCAAGGAGTGGCGCACGGCGACTGTGGTCCCACTTCATAAGGGCGGTGCCTCCACAGACCCTGGAAATTACCGCCCCATTAGCTTGACAAGCCTTATCTGCAAAGCCATGGAGAGGATCATAATGGAACTCATAAATAAAGACATAGGGAACTTGCAGACTTTGGATCCAACCCAGTTTGGCTTTGTCAAAGGCAGATCCTGCCTCTTAAACTTGGTTGACTTTTTGAGACAGTCACCAAGGCCATTGATGAGCGAAAGGCTGTGCATACAGCCTACCTCGACCTGGCAAAGGCCTTGAACTCAATACCCCACTCAGGTGTCATCGAAAAACTCATCAGCTTGAATGTAAACCCATACATCACAAGATGGGTTGCAAACTGGCTAAGTGACAGAACCCACAGGGTCAGAGTTGCTGGAGCCATGTCAGACTCAAAGCCTGTCACAAGTGGTGTCCCACAGGGCTCAGTCCTGGGTCCATTCTTGTTCGGCATCTACTTTTCTGAAGTACAAGCAAACACAGGAGGGTTATGGCTGACAAAGTTTGCAGATGACTGCAAACTGGGCGCCATAGTCGAAAACACATCTGACACAGATATCCTCCAGAAGGGCCTCACAGAAATGGATAACTGGTGTCAGAGCCATGGCCTGAAGTTAAACGCCAAAAAATGCATAGTCATACCCTTTGGGAAAAACAAGGTTACCCCTAGCTACCATATAGGTGGCAATCCACTGAGCACAGAAAAAGCCATCCGGGATCTGGGGACCCAAGTTGACAGTAGCCTTTCGTTTGACACTCATGTTGCTAAAGTAGTTAGGAAAACCTTCTATATCGCCCACCTGATCATGATGGGATTCACATCTAGATCAAGGGAGGTCATCGTCCCCCTGTACTCATCACTCATTAAACCTATGATTGAGTACAATGCCCGTTCGAATGTATCTGACCAGACACCTGCTGCAGCTTGAAAGGCACCGAAAGTCCCACACCAACAGGATAAAGGGTCTCAAAATATGTCTTATGCTGCCCGACTGAAAGAACTCCAGCTCTATTCAGTCTCATACCGCTTGCTCAGAGGTGACCTGTGCCTGACATATAAGGCCATGTCAAACCCAGATTTGATGAATATGCTTCACCTCAAAAAATCTAGATCCCTCAGAACCACAAGGGTGGGAGACTTAAACCTTGACACTGTTATAAATAGAACGTGCTGGAGGGACAGATTCATCACCCAGAGACTCCCTATGCTGTGGAACAAAATCCCGGTACATGTGAGGCAGAGCACCTCGCTGGCCTTGTTCAAGAGGAATCTTGACCAATGGATGGGAGATCGCAGATATACCCCAGGGATTACTTCAGTGTCACTGCTTGACAGAGGCACAGAAAAATGATAGGCATAGTTTTTATTCAAACTAAAGGGGTGGCGAAAGCCACATAACTATGGGCTAGGCTTATAAATGCCCTTGGGCAGATAGCCTAGTATGAACCTATGAACCTATGAACCTATAGGTTTAGTTTGGTTTGAAGAGTTTTTGGGAAGCAAGAATAATATTTCTTTTAAGGTATTTTGTACATGCCTTGTTTTAATGGAATTGATTTTAAACAATAATTTTATATTCTTCCAAGGGGAATATTTTAGACAATCTAAAGGCATAGCTATGGGTGCCCATTGTGCACCTACATATGCCAACATCATTTTATTATATTGGGAAGAAAAATTTGTTCACAATTTTAATTTTAAACAATACTGGAACTACTATGGGTGCTTCCTGGATGATGCTTGTCTTTTTTGGAACAATACCCTGGAAAAATTCATGGAATTTTTTGATTATATTTCAAATACAACAATCTTTTTAAAATTCACCTATAAAGTAGATGAAGTTGAATTGTGTTTTTTAGATGTAAATATACAGAAAATGGGGGAAGGTTTTAAATCAAAAATTTTTAGAAAAGATTTCTAATGCTTATTTGCATTATACAAACTCTCACCCACATTTTCAAAAAAGAGCAATAGTTAAAGGTCAGTTGGTGAGAGCCAGTAGGATGACATCAGACAATCAGGATTTTAATACTGAATGTGAATTTATTAAAAGTATATTTGGAGCAAGGGAGTACCCAATAGATCTCCTAACATCAGTTATTATAGAGGTTAAGGAAGGAAGAACAGGAAGATTTGCTCCAATTTTGGGTGTACCCCTACCTACACTGGAAGTACAAAATATTGAGGCAAGCTCTGCTGGTGCTACAAATTTAGAAAAAGGTTTTCATTCTGCCATGTTTACCATCTTTGATGGGGAGAGTAATCTGGTGAGAAGTATTCTTAGTAAAGAATGGAAAAAAAATTGCTAGTTTGTCTGATTTAAATCATATCTTTGAAAATCCATTTAAATGTGTATATAGGAAGGGACATAACATCAAGAATACATTGGAAGGGACAAACTTCCTTAACCCCACTAATAATGATAACAAAAAATTGATACGAAAATGCGGCCGTTGCCCATATTGCATTAACATCAAGGAAGGTGATTCTATTCTTTTGAAAAAGAGAAACAAGTATATTACTACTCAAGGTTTTGCCAACTGTAATACCACAGGTGTGATTTATATTGCTACATGTGAAATTTGTGACTCTTTTTACGTTGGCAAGACCAAGAGGAAACTGAGGCAGAGAATTTACGAGCATTTATATGAGATAAGGAAAAGAAAAGATAATAATGCTCTGTTTAAACATCAAAACAATTGTGGCAAAGCTACATTTAAGATTTTTGTCATAGCAGTAGTCCCACGAGACCCCAGGGGAGGGCCTTGGGAGACTCGGTTGGAATATAGGGAGCTATATTGGCGAATTATTCTTGATGCAAGTTCTGCCCCTGGTTTAAATGAAATGTTATCCTTGAAACCTGTGCTGAAATTGAGATCAACTAAATTATAGTATGTTATTATTATAATATTTATATTTATATTTTAAATAATTTTATATATTATATATGTAAGCATTTTATGGTTTATTTTAATAATAATATATGTATTGATCTTTTAACAAGAAGAACATGCATTTAATTTAATTTCCACAAGATGGTGCTATTTCATTGTATTTTGGATTTAATTTAGCTTCTGTTTTTGAAAAAAAAAACATTTTTAGAAGCATTTCAAGTTTGTGTTGGACATACTTATATTTAACAAAGCAATTTTAACCAAGGTTTATGTTTGAAGTATTTTATATAACAAAATATATATACATATTTATTTATTATATATACTTTTGGTTTCAACTTTTAGATTCATTCACCTTTAAGGTTCATGTGTTTTAATGCATTTTGCATGTGTAATTGAATTTGTTCACTCATTAGTTCATTTGAATTAGATTAGTTTATTTATTCATCAAAGGAAGAGAGGTTAGGTATTTGATGAAGTTATTTTGACGAAAACATATGTGGATTAACTTTACAGCGTTATTGTGCTGTTGCTTGTGCTTTGCAATTTCGTTTTCTGGGCTGCGCTGCTGTGATTTAGCTTGCTGTGGATTGTTTTTTTGCTTGTTCATTAAAGCAGTTGTCCGTTTTGCTGAGCTCCATGTGTGTCTTATTTTAGGTTTACTAGTTTAGTCCAGTTTTCAGGTTAGTGCTGAATTCTGGGCTGTGTTACAAGTTTCTGTGTTTGCTCATACCTTACTTGGATAGAAGGAAGTTTCTCTGTTCACTGTGAAAGAGGGAGCTTTGAACAGCCTATCTGTCCCTGGAGGAGTGGTTTCAGCCCAGAAATTAGTAGTTTATTGGCCATTTTGGGCTAATTTCTATATCTTTCATTTCTCTGCTATAAAACCTGCATTTTCACTATTTTGCACGCCGGGCAGCGCTGGTTAGCTAGGGTATAACAATTCCTGGCTCCACAAAGTCTACTCTTCAATTTTTCCCTTGGAACTAGACAATCTTTCAACTTAAGCACTCAAATCATTCACTTCTCATCCTGGCACTTGCCTAAAACTCATAGCAAGCACTAATAAACCTTAGCACTAGACCTCCCTATACTGTAGAGAAGGATAAGGCTCTCTATTCGACCTTACCAGCCAATCAGTAAAACAGTTCACTGTACCTATCCAGGCATGTCCAAAGGGCAGTTTCAGGTGTACTCTCCAGTCCAACTGGTGAATCTGGGCATTTTGAGGCAATGTTACAATTGCCTCATGTACACAGACAACCCTCTCCTCCTTCCACCAAACACTAATACATGTGAGAGATGCAGTTATACAGCCAAACTGAAGGCTAATCTCCCTCAACCCAAGACTGGACCAGGCAGCCAAGAGGAGAAAGGAATTACTTGCATCACACCACCAGTCTCACATATACCTATGAAAACAGCACTGGCAAAAAACACACATAAATACACAAATACATACTCGGAGGCTCTAAATAAAAATCTGCAAAAGCAACAGAGACCTCCAAAGCAGACATCCAAGCAACCTCCACCCCCCCCCAACACAAACCATGAAACACATACTTCATAAAACCAGTGTGCCACACAGTCACAGCCCTTAAGGCAAAAACACATACCCAACACACTAGTAAAAGGTGACTCGATAGTCAGGCACACTGACGTCCCACTTACTAGGCTGAACAAGGAGAAGGTTACTGTTAGCTGCCTGTCAGGTGGCAGGATCAGCCACATAACACAAGCACTCAGGTCACTCCAGAACAAGTACAAATATGACTCTGTCATTGTCCATGTTGGTGTGAATGACCTGAGCTGTACCTCCCTGGACTACATGAAAAGAGACATGGAGAAGCCCTCTGATCACATAGCCCAGGTTGGAATGACCCTGACCCTGAGTAGCATCCTGCCCTCACCAAGAATGATACCACGGTATAGAGAAAAAATATCAATTTCAACAATTGGCTAAGCTTCTGGTGTCATTCAAAGGGGATCCAGTGTCTGTCAGCCTGGGATAACATGCTTGACAAGCCACGCTTCTTCACTAGAGATGGCTTGCACCCATCACCCTTAGGCTTTCGAATACTGGCCAAGGCTCTTGACACCCCCATAGTGCCTTTTTTTAGGCAAGGCTCAAAAGACAAACCTACCTCCGTAAATAGCAAAAGTAACAAAAGACTGAGAATAATGTTGATTAATGCCAGATGTCTAAACCTCAAAATACACGCACTCGAGGCACTCCTCAGAATGGAGAAAATCGATATATGTGCAGTAACAGAAACCTGGTTTAAGGCTCCAGAGAGCACCCCAGCACTACCAGGCTACAACTCATACCATACATTTCAGCTACAAAACCCAGACCGAAATACAAACGGCGGGGGAGTATCCATATTCATCAAGGATACCCATACCTCCAGGTTAGAGGCACAGCACGATGCTTCAGAGATCATCCATGTGCAACTAACAATGGGCAAAACTGCTATTCAAATTATAGCTTGCTACAGATCACCCACCATGTCCCAGGACCCCCACTCAGCATTCCTGGAAAATTGGCAAACATAAAGTTCCTACTAAACACCCTGATATTGGGTGATTTCAATTACTCAAACATTAACTGGGAGAACTACTCAAGTACGAACTCCCTTGCCCAACATTTCCTCGAATTTATAAACTCAAATGCCCTGGATCAACTGATCAACATCCCACCAGAGGTGACAACATATTGGACCTGGTCATCACCAACATGTACCACTGGTGTTCCACACCGGAGGTCAATCTCTCACTGGTTAGATCTGACCATAAACTAATCACTCTGGATATCCACATTCTGCCACCACCCCCGGTCAAAGAAACCACCGTGAAAAACTTTTCAAAAGCAAACTTCACGTTACTTAAGACCGAGGTGGGAAGTTTCAAAGCCCCCATGCTAAAGGATAACACTGTCCAAGCTGCAAAATCCTTTACTAAAACACTCTATGGACACCTACAAGAATGCATGGATCATGCTATCCCAAACAAAACCAAGACTCACTCTTCCAAGAAAAGGAAACCAGTCTGGTGGACCCCTGCTGTAAACAAGCTGTACAATAGAAGGAGGAAACTAGCACAGAAAAGAGTAAAATCCCAAGAAGGGAAGACATCCCTGATCAGTATCAGCAAGAAACTACATTCCCTCATAAAATCATCCAAGTCTAGCTTTGAAAGAAAAATTGCCATGGACTCCAAAGATAACCACATGGCATTCTTTAGCTATGTCAAGAATCTAAGTGGCAATTCTCAGATCTGGTCGGAGTTAGTGCAGAATGTCACAAAATACACTGAACCAACTGATATAGCCAACATCCTGGCAGACAGGTTCAGTGCAAACTTCACCCCCCTCTCACCCCCCAAAAGGACCCATAACTATACCAGAAGAATGTAGTGCCCCTGAAATCACAGACACTCAGGTTAAAACAGCCCTTTCCAAAGCCAAAAGCACAGCATCAATGGGACTGGATGGTGTTCCAGGCTGCATCCTACACGAGCTCAAAGATGAACTAACCCTTCACCTAAACACACTGTTTAAACTCAGTCTCTCCAGAGCCTATGTGCCCACAGAGTGGTGCACAGCAACGGTTATTCCACTCCACAAAGGTGGAGCCACAACGGACACCGGGAACTATCACTCTATAAGCCTGACTAGCTTGGTCTGCAAAGTTATGGAGTGCATCGTCATGGATCTCATTAACAGAGACATTGGAAACCTCCAAACACTGGACGCTACCCAGTTCGGCTTTGCTAAGGGCAGATCATGCCTCCTAAACCTGGTGGACTTTTTTGAGACAGTTACCAAGTCTATAGACGAGGGAAAGGTGGTCCACACAGCCTAGCTAGACCTCACAAAGGCCTTCAACACCATTCCCCACTCAGGTATTATAGACAAGATCACCAACCTGAACATAAACCCCTATTTCATGAGATGAGTTGCCAACTAGCTCATGGACAGAACCCACATGGTAAGAGTTGTGGGAGCTAGGTCTGACTCTAAACCAGTTACAAGTGACGTTCCCCAGGGCTCAGTCCTAGGACCGGACCCCTCCTATTCGGCATATACTTCTCAGAGGTACAGGCAAGCACAGGAGGACTATGGTTGTCCAAGTTCGCAGACAATTGCAAACTAGGGGCTATAATTGACTCTCTGGCTGACACAGACATCCTCCAAAAGGGTCTCACTGAGACAGATAACTGGAGTCAAAACCATGGCCTCAAGCTAAATGCCAAAATGTTCATAGTCATCCCCTTTGGAAAAAACAAAGTACCCACAAACTACCACATAGGTGGTAGCCCTCTAAATACGGAAGATGTAATAAGGGATCTGGGGACCCAAGTAGATTGTAACCTCTCCTTTGATAATCACATTACCAAAGTGGTTAGAAAATCCTCTATGTGGCCCACCAATCACAAAAGGGTTTGCACTCAAATCAAAAGAGGTCATTGGGCCCCTCTACACATCACTCATCAGACCCATCATAGAGTACAATGCCCCATTTGGGATGTACCTTACAGGACACCTGCAACAACTGGAAAGACCACAGAAGTTCCTCATCAAGAGGATCACTGGCCTCCAGCAGATGCCCTATGCAGCTTGACTGAAGAAACTCCAGCTGTACTTAGTTGCATACCGCCTACTCAGAGGTGACCTCTGCCTGACATACAAGGCCATGTCCAACCCAGAATTGATGGACATGCTCCACCTAAAGAAAACCATATCCTCTCAAGCCACATGGTCCAGGGATCTAATCCTCACCACAACAATAAATAGGACGTGTTGGATGGATAGATTCCTGTCCCAGAGACTTACCATTCTCTGGAACAAGATTCCAATCTACATTAGGCAGAGGTCCTCTCTAACCCTCTTCAAGAGAAGCCTTGATGAGTGGATGGGAAACAGAAAGTTTACCCCAGGGATCACTTCAATGGCTCTGCTGGACAGAGGCACAGGGAACTAATCTAAGGGGAGGCAAAAGCCTACACATTTAGGCTAGGCTTATAAATGCCTTCGGGTAGATAGCCTAGTACCTACCTATGAATCTATGAACATATTTGGCTACCCACCTGATGATGTAGGGAGTATGCCCAATTGAGCATTTCTCTACAATACTTGAGCAGAAAATTCTAACAAATGCCTTAGCCAGGTCAGGTTTGGTGGGATGCACAGTCTTTGCCTCATACATGGCCTTAGTGACCTTCTCAAAGAAGTCAACCAGATTTAGCAGACATAATCTACCCTTAACAGTTTTGAACTGGGTTGGTTTTAGAATCGGTAGATCACCTATGTCTACATTGATAAGGTCCATAATGATTATTTCTATGGTCTTGCTGATGAGGCTATTCAGTCTTATGTGTCTATAATTCCCTGGGTATGTTGATGGTCCACCCTTGTGCAGAGGGATGATGGTTTCTGTCCAACATTCTGCCGGAACATAGCCTGTCTTGGCTGTGATTAAATAAGGATCCAAGTGGGTCTACTATGTCATGTTTGAAGTTTTTTTAAAAGGCAAGCTGCAAGGTTGTCAGAGCCCATTGATGCTATGTTTTTAACCTTAAAGAGAGTAGAGATGACCTGCTGTCTTGAGATAATACGCTTGAGGAATGTTGGCAATTATACTTTCGGTGATGAGCAGTGGAGACAGGGGGTTTAAATTTGATCCAAATCTGTCAGCTAGCAGGTTGTCAATTTCCTCTAGTTGAGTATGGGTGGTGTCATCCACAACAAGCTCTGCACATAGTTATATATTCCATTAAGATTTCAGAAGTAGATACAAAAACTTTTGTGACATCACCTCCAAATGCAATGTAGGGTATGAATCACATGCAGCAAAGTGGGACTGCTAATACAGTCATACAGCTCAATCTATTTCATGCCACTACATCAGTTCTACATCATATGCCTCTATATTTATCAGTGACAATGTGTGGGTGAGGGCTCTGATACCATATATAGACACATTACAACTGAGGTAGACATGATCCATGCAGAACGTTTAATGACACAAATGCTGACATTTCCATAATGCTGCTGTGAAACACCTGAATAATAATTGTGAGTAGTAGCACAATTGTGCATACAATGACCTCCCCAAGGTTACAAGTGAATCTGGCCATGGCATGTTTATGTATATAACAAAATTATAACATGTGATAAACCCAGGCGTATGTACCCATGTGATCAGTATGATGCAATATTACCATGTGTCAGATAACATTTCCAAATGTTAGGTATACTCATAAACACTTGTGCCATACTGCGGCTGTCACTGTGAAGGTTGAATGAGAACTGTGTGTATTGCTGATATATTCCATTACAAGAACATGCCGTATTAAGGCAATGATATACATAGCATCATCCCATGTAAACAGTCCTCAAGAGGCATATTACTGCAGTTGTTTTGAAAGAAAAATGTAACCAAATGGCAGTAGCAGCAATCAATACAGTAGCTCATATCACAGATTGGAATACACTGTTGTAGGGTTACTGTACATCCACACCTCAACATAGCAAATGTGATTGACAACAACATTGATATGTGCTATGTTCAGTGGGTCACAAGGCATTACTAGGCTAAAAGTCATGAGCACATAAAATCCTAGTCATTATTATATAATTTAAACCAAAATCACTATATTAGTGTGATGGATGATAGCAGGTATATGCACATGTGTGTATGGTGTGTGTGTGTGTGTGTGTGTGTGTGTGTGTGTGTTGTTGTGTTTGTGTATGTGTGTGTGTGTGTGTGCACTTGATTTTATTACAGACAATGTCCTTTCCTCAATTTTTTTTTCATTTTTCAAATACAGTTGAATAAATTCCATAGTATTTGTATATAACATCTTAATAACTATGTACACTTGTTACATCAGCCTGACACTATAACAAAGCTCAATATATACAATTACTTTATAGGTATAACAATTCAGTTATCAGAGTGTATCTGTTCAGTTATTGTACAGTGTCAATCTATGATAAAACTTTTTTCCGTGGATTGTTAATAAATGGCTTACGATGAATCCTTATTTTTTTTCATTTTAATTTCCAGCAATGCTGTTGTTTTCAGTAGGCTGTAGAAGTTTTCCAAAGTCAGTATTGTGTTTGTATTCCATCTTCTTGTTATACACTTCCTTGAGATGGCAAGTATTGTCCATACTAGATACATATTTGACTCATTCAAATGAGAACCTTTGTACACATTTAATAATTCTAGAGATTTAGATAAGTTAAACAATTAATTAAATAAAGCTTGTAAAAAGTTTTTAATACCATTCCAAAATGGCTTAATTTAAACACAGTTGAAAAAATGTGATTCTAATCTGCATTGTGTATTTGCTCACACCACCAACATATTCCCTTTGAGGAAGAATTAATTTTAGTAATTCTATCTGGAGTTAAGAATGCTCTGTGCAAGCATTTCCAATTAAAAACTTTCCAGTATTGTGTAAAGGATGCATGTTTTATTGATAATAAAATATTTGATTTAATTTCTTCAGTTAGCTGTAATTAGTGTCCTTTTGTTATATAATTACAATATCAGGATTTGGGTGTTGTTTTATAAGTTATCAATAGCTTGTAAAATTTTGAAATACTATTTTGCATGTCATAATCATTATGTATGATTTCATATAGGTATTTTGTAAGTTTAGGTATTTCTTTAAATGAAGAATTACTAATTATTATGCATAAATCTTGTGAATAAGTCAGAATGCTTTGCATAGTTAGCCAATCTTGTTGTGAAATTTTGAATGTTGTTCCCATTGTTTGCATATCCAGAACTTTTAGTTCTTTGATACATTGAAACCAACAAACAAATCCTTTCTTTTCCCAGGAATTCATTATTTCTTTGTATACTTTATATGTATAGCTCTTTGTAACTATGAATGGTGCTAAAAGATCAAACCAGATTTTTAAATCTATATTTGCATTAATAATTTTCCTAAATGAGTCAATGTAATAATTAATCATAGGAGTTTTAGTGGACTTAGTTATGTTACATTTCATACCAATACATAATATGCACATTGGCAAATTGTTTTTACTGGTTATTTGAACTTTTTTTTGTAAATAAAATGTATTTATTGATATTACAGTTAGTAATTCTGTCCAATTTGCAGAGTAATTTGGACTTATCCAATCTGAGATTGTTTTAGATATTGATGCTTTTATATATGTTTCTATATCAGAAAAGTTTAATCCTCCCTATTTCCATGGTCTGATATGATGTATTAAGGCTATTCTATTTCATTTGAGAAACCATAACAATTTTATTAGTCATGAGTTTATTTCTTTGAGTATATTCATTTCTGGTAACAATTGTATTGCCAAAGCTATATATAGAATCTTGGGTAGTAAAACCATTTTTATTAACTGTAGTCTATCTTCAAATGTTAATATAATTTTGTTCCACTTTTCCACAGAGATTTTAATTGTATTTATGATATTATTGTAGTTTTTTGAGACTAATTAATTATCATCCTTGCATAACTCAATTCCTAAATATTTTAAGGTAGATTCTTGTTTCCCTATAATGTGATTCCCCTTCGTCTGCAATTCTTTTTTATTTAAAAATAAAAATTTTGATTTTTGATTTATTGAAAAAGAGTCCTGAAGTCCTGTAAAATGTGTAAATTAAAATATCTAATTCTTCTAATGTCTCTTTTGTATTGGATAATGTTAATAATATGTCATCAGCAAAGAGCATTACTTTAGAATTGTATTGTTCATAAACATCTACTCCTCTGATTTTTGTATTGTTATGTATTGAATCTGCCAATATTTCAATAGCCAAAGCAAATCGAATCGGTGACATGGGACATCCCTGTTTAGTGCCGTTTCTTATATGTATAGATTTAGAGGTAAAAATAACTAACTTGACATACACTAAACTATTTGTGTGTGTGTATATATATATATATATATATATATATATATATATATATATATATATATATATATATTCTTTAGGAGATAAACAAAGGATGCAGGAAATTCAAATAGCATTAGGATTTTGAATAAATAATCCCAATTTAGGGAATCAAAGGCTTTCTCTATATCTAAGCCAATTATGAGTGTTTCTATATTTCTTTATTAACATAATCTAGCTGTCCCAAAAAATAACTCTTAAAACTACATCTCTCAAAGTATCAACTGATATGGTACAACACTTGTCATCTGTTTTTATTTTAAAAAAGGAGGGATTCTTAAACAACTGAGAAACAGTAATGATTTATTCAGAATGTTCAAAGAGCCCAATAATTCTTCACAAACAAAGGTAAGTCAAAATGGGTTACTATTTACATTATATATAAGCCAAACAAAGCAACATATAATACAAACATAGACGTTTATGTTCCCCTACTTGAACTCAATGAATACTTATCTTGTTCCTTTTTCATTGATTTTACTTATAATAATTTAAATAATTAATTAACCAATTCAACAAAGTACCATTCATCTGAGTTCAGACTCAAATGCAGCACATCAACATCATATATAGTAGCAGTAACAGTAGAGTGTTTTGAAAAAAAAATGCTGTCATGGAGACTAATGCCTTCTTTAGTTAAATTATGATTTAGAAATGTCATGTATATCCTGGCTAAATAATAGTAGCAAGCACTTGGTACAAATGTCATCATTATTTTGTCTAAATATTGTTAATATCAATTAAGGAATTATCCTTTTAATATCGTCATGTGTGTGTCTATGATATATAAATCCAGTTTGATCATTATTTATTGTTTTGGATAGTGGTATTTTCATTCCGTTAATTAATATTGTTATAAATATCTTATAGTCATTATGCAATAATGATGTAGGTCTATATGAGGTACAGAGGTTTGGGGATTTGTTTTACTTTAGGATTAGTGTGATTAACGAATATCTCCAAGACGGTTGTATTAAAGCTTGTGACTGAATTTCTGATAGAGTTTTATGGAAGAGGAATAGTATCTTTGAATGAAAAGTTAATATATTTCTATAATAATGCCACAAATACCTGCAGCTTCATTATTTTTACCCTCTTTTATTGTATCTGTAATTTTTTGTAGGATATTGGTGCTTGCAGATCTAGTTTTAATTTTTCTGTTTTTTTTTTATATTAGAACATTTCTTATCAAGATTTAATTGATCAATATGTATATTTTCTTTTTGGAAATGTTCCATATAGTGATTTCTATAGGCATTAAGAATATCACCTATGTTCAAGACATTTTTCCTTTTCTTTTCATGGAAGATACTTTTAATGTTATTAGCTTTGGATTTTATTTTGATTCTTGTGGATAAATTATGTAGATATTTGGGAAAAGTACCAAGTTATTAATTTTTTTGTTTTTCTAAAGCTAAACTAGTTTTATGTGTTAGAATTTTGTTGTATTTACTTTTAATAATTCTACTTTCTTTCTCATCTCTAAATGATTTAAATTGTTTAAACATTTACTGACAAAATTTTGGATTGTAGATCTGATAATTCAGAATCCCATTCTGTGATTTTTTGTTATACCAAGTTAGGATTTTACCATATATGTAAACTTGTAATGAGTCCCATATCATTATTTTATTTATCTCTGTGGTGTAATTAATATTTAAGAAGAACTGTAATTCAGATAATAACCAGGGTTTGAACTCTTTAATTTTAGTTATATATGCTGTAATTCCGGAGTTAAAGATTAATGGTTTGTACCCATTTTTGAAGTTTTAGTATCAATGAATTTTGGTCTGAAAACGGTTAGGGAGTGATTGAGAAATTAATTATTTTAGAGTGTAAGTCATGGGCAGCAAATATGTTATCTATTCTAGTTTGGGTACCAAATCTGTGATCTTAATGGGAAAACAACAAAGATGTATCTTCTTTAAATTTGAAAGTATCTACAAGATTAAATGATTCTACCCACTTGCTTAAAGCTTTTGGTACAGCAGATATATGCAGTGGTCTTTTATTTGTAGTTTCAGAAATATCAAATATACAGTTAAAATCTACTCCTAATATTAAGTTGCCTTTATAATTATTGTAAATGAAATCCAAGTGCTTTTTAACAGTTCCTGTTCCAATGCCCTCGAACCAGTATAGATTGGCTAGGGTCCATATTCTGTTATTATAATTAACTATTACTAATGCCATAAGGCCTTCTTTATCTTCACACTTATAATTGATTTTTAGTTTAACCACATTTGGTTTCCATAAAATTGTTACCCCTTTTGTCTTTGTCTTATAAGTGGATTGTGCTAATATCATATATTCCTTAGGATTCCATTTTAATTGTAATTTGTTTTTGAAATGAGTTTCTTGAAGGAAGACAATTTGTGGTTTGTTCAATTTTAAATATTTCAGTAGATATGATCTCTTGCTAGGATTGTTTATGCCCTTGGTATTTAAAGATAATAAAGTTAATTCCATCTTAGGTAATTTAGACTATGCATATTTTGTTTTATTGTGACTATTAATCATTTTCCTCTGATAACTATAAAGTATATAAAAAGAAAACCACAAGTGATGATGGAGCACTATATCACACAAAATGAACTTTAGTCCACTGGTTTAGCGCTTTCTGCACAAGAATTAGGCCTTCATCAGAACAAAATGTTAAAAAACTGTCTCATTTTTATATCATCATCAAAACACATCACACCGATCAAATCTCATTTTATTTAAACTTAATGTAAAAACTGTTCTAAATGTGTTTAAATAAAATGCATTTTAAATAAAGCATACATTTCTAACAAACATATATCTATTTACATTTGTTGTAATAAGCTTTTCTTTTCAACACAGCTTTATAGTTGACACCATTGTTAAGCCCTGGTGCCCTGCATGCATCTAATAAAATCTGCCATTTAAACTCTCTAAAATCTCGTTACCCATCTCTGTCTCCATTAAAGCCCAATGAAACATGATCTATAACTGTAAAAAGAAACGTAACACTGTTATTGCTACTCACACAGTTTAAAGTGTGCTTGTAAAGAGCATTATCTAAATGAAAATCATTCCTAATCTGATGGATAAACCTAAGTCCATCAGATTATCACTCATACCTTGACAATCCAGAACATCTGAGCTCCATAAATTGAATTATCATATGGAGAATATTTGTAATAGGAATAAGCAATATTTATATTATTTTGAACAGATATAGTACTATTGTAGATTAGACAGAATTCTAATACAATATAAATGTCTACTTATTCTATAAGCAATTAATATTTACATGAAAGATAGATGACAAGCAATTCATAGTAAAGTAGGATGTATCATATATAAAACCTCAGCAAAAGATTATAGCACACAGTTATTTAACATATTCACCCTTACTGATGAAGTCTTTCAAAACTTATTACTTAATATAAATAGATGGTAATAATATTTATACCTAAGTTTTATAATACAATGTATTTTACTGGATATATTAGAAGTTATATTTCATTGCTTGCCAGCATTTAAGTAATCACTTTGTTTGTTGCTAACTTACTTAAGGCATCAAGTTTGTTTTATGTGAACATTGATGAAATATAGTGCATTTTAATTATCAGTGCATTGCTCTTCCCCCATTTCCTACACATAAGGATTTTCATATCTGTCATTTCTTATTATAAAATAAGAGAAATTGTAGGTTAAAAACAACAAATTCACTTATTGTGATTAATGATTACAAGTTCCCTTTCCATATTCATAAATTACCATCTTATGGCATAAACTGAAAGTTTTTAGATTTAAATGGCAACATTCTATTTTGTATAATCAGCAAAGGTTAAACTGAGTGATTATTGTCAATTTAATACTATTTGTTCAGAATGTGATTGTTACATTCTGTGACATTCCTAGTTCAGGCTTCTAGTGTTTCCCTTGAACAACTTTGTCAGTTTGATGTCATGTATAAAACATTAGTTACCTTGGTAACAGCTTAAGTATTATGTATGGTCAAGATGTATTACAAAATCACAATTTAAGTTAAAGCAATTATATGGCTTGTTACACACATTCACTTATATGAGAAAATCATCATGCTTCCCCTTGATGTTCAATGTAGTGTATGTCATTTATGACAAGTTAAAACAGTAGTGTTATTATACACAAGCCCATGTTATTAAACTGAGTGTCTTTTGTCAATTTAATACTATTTGTTCAGAATATTATTGTTACATTCTGTGACATTTCAAGTTCAGGCTTCTATTGTTTCTCTTGAACAACTTTGTCAGTTTGATGTCATGTGTAAAACATTAGTTACCTTGGTAACTGCTTAAGTATTATATATGGTCAAGATGGGTTACAAAAACTACAATTCAAGTTAAAGCAATTGCATGACTTGTTATGCATATTTACTTACATAAGAAAATCATCATGCTTCCCCTCGATGTTCAATGTAGTGTATGTCCTTTATGACAAGTTAAGACAGTAGTGCTATTATACAGAAGCCCATGTTATTAAATTCTGTCTTTAATATCTAAATTCAGCAGAATGATTCATCTTATATGACAAATGTATATTTTATGTCTAGATTTACTAAAATCATACATTACATAACTATTGTGTGTGTGTGTTTTCTCTCCTTTGGCTGATGCTTAGTTATTTGAGAGACCACAAGCTGTAATTTTTATTCTTATTATTAGCTCCTTCCAAGCATGTTTATAGAGTCCATAGACTTTAAATTATGAGACCCTTCTAGTTTCTTATTTGTTATAAGTATATTTCCATCCTTACATACACACATATCAGTACTTCAAGCATGGGCAACAATGCCCATCCAGTTTCACCAGAATGCCATTCACTAGTTTATGTGGTGTGTTTTCAGGCTGTTCTTAAAATATCCAAACCAATATTTGTCCTGTTCCATTTTACCAGCCTGTTCCATGCAGTGGCCAATCTGCCAGTGAACCACTCAACACACTTTCCATTCCCACAGATATTTCCACGAAGGAAATCTGATGTCTCTCTAGCACTTCCCAGCAACCCCAAACACCCCTAGAATCAGCTATCTCCATATGCCCAACATGTCCAAGAAAGCTCACCTCCCCGACCACTGCAAAGGGTACTGCACAAGACCAAGAGCTCTTAGTCTTCACAATAACTCAGACTTCCACTCTTATGTAAGTCATTAATGTGTATGGACCAAAATATATTTTTAATCTAAAATCACGCTTTTTTTTTTTTTTTATCAAGTATCAACTTGAGCTAAACTAAGGGTTGGGAGACCATCAATATGTGTATATGTGGTTTAAAACAGCCCTTTTATAATATATATATATGTATATATATATATATATATATATATATATATATATATATATATATATTATTTTTTTAAACCAAAAACATCATTACCTAATTACCTATAATCATCTTGGAGGCTCCTCAGAGCCATTAAGCATTATCATCTCCATTACCATAGCAACCTGGGAGTGTCTGTTTCTGTTAGGGTGTCTGTGTACTGCATATCAGAGGCTCACGATGCACCTGAAGCAAAGCTTCACTTCACTGCAACTTCAAGCCTAAATTCCTCCCTTTCGGTGAGGCAGCAGCCAGGAAAAGAACAGAGAGCAAACAGATAAAAAAAAAAAAAACCTCCCAACAAGCCGCCACAACATGAGATAACACACTCCTCCAGCCCTCCCACCTCTCACTCTGCAGGCGTATAAACAAACCATTCTCTGCCAAAATATCCCAAATCACAGTTCTATCCACCCCCTTCCCTTGGATCCAGGCTAAAACACTACATGTCTCTTCCTAATACACAAGCATCAGTAAACCTTGATCACAAGCCGCAACCCACAGCTTTCTGGAGATGAAAAGGGCAACATATAACAGCTGCTAGACACAGCTGCATCCACATACATTGTGTCAGGCTTAATCAAACAGCACTCAAAGGTATGATACCTGCCATAATTGATATTATTATGTTTAGACAGAATAATAATGACATTTGTGCTAGCTGCCAGACACAGCTGCATCCATGCACAGCATATCAGGATTGATCAAACAGCACTCGTAGCTGTGATACCTGCCATAATTGATATTAACTATATTTATACCGAATCATGATGACATGTGTACTAAGAGCTTGCTACTATTATTTAGCCAGGATATACATGACATTTCTAAATCATACTTTAACTGAATAAGGCATTAGTCTCCATGACAGCATTTTTTTTCAAAACACTCTACTGTTACTGCTATTACATATGATGTTAATTTGTTACATTTGAGTCTGAACTCAGATGAATGGTACCCTGTTGAATTTAATTACTTACATTATTATAAGTAAAATCAATGAAAAATGAACAAGATAAGTATACACTGAGTTCAAGTAGGAGAACATAAACTTCTATGTTTGTATTATATGTTACTTTGTTTGGCTTATATATAAAATGTAAATAGAAACCCATTTTGACTTACCTTTGTTTGTGAAGAATTATTGGACTCTTTGAACATTCTGAATAAATCATTACTGTTTCTTAGTTGTTTAAGAATCTTTGCTTTTTTAAAATAAAAACAGATGACAAGTGATGTACCATATCAGTTGATATTTTGAGAGATGCAGTTGTAAGAGTTATTTTTTTGGGACAGCTATCTTGGAATCAGTTTTTTTGTTTCTTCTTTCTAGCATCAGTCCAAGGATTTATTTCTTTTATTCTTTTAAGAGTAGGAGCCATTCATTCCATTTCATCTGGGATAGACACTATGTTGTTGTTTTTGATGAATATAGTAGCATCTTCTAAGACATCATCTCATTGGCAAAAAGTATTTTTATCTTGGCTGGAAAGGCGAATTGTGCTTTAATGTTGTTTTGTTTCAACAGTTTTATTATTGGCCAAACTTTTTTCCTTTGTTCTAGTATTCTGGAAGAATAATCATTGTCAAACCTTATCAGGCTTTGATTGTATTTTAAGGGTGATTTTCCCCAAGCAGATTTTAATATTAGTTCCTCGTCCAGAAATGAAAGAAATGTTATAACTATGGATCTAGGTGGAGTATTTGTTGAGTTAGAAGCAGGTTTCTTCAGTGCTCTTTGTGCCCTTTCAATACCAAATGAAAGTCCCTCTTTCAAGTCTAAAAATTCAGGAATCCAGGTTGTTAATAATGAAATAATGTCTTCTAGTTCAGTGTTTTCAGGCAGACCAAAATCCTTATGTTGTTTCTCCTTTTACTGTTTTCTAAGTCATCTATTTTGTTAAGCAGCCATGTATTCTGTTTAAGCAGAAATTATTTTTAGAATTCTTCCTCTTTGAGTCTTCATTCAATGTCATTTAGAGAAGTCTCTATATTTGTTATTTTTGTATGGTGTTGCTGTAATAGTTTCTTAGGAGTATTAGTCTGTTTTTGAGAATTTAATCTGAGGTTTTCTAAGTCATTTTTAAAGCCATCCATCTTCAAAGACAATTCCTGTAAGGTAGATGCCATCAATTGCAGTTCTTTTTTCAACCAGCATCTGGAGGATAATTCCGTGAGTTGATAATATTCAGTGACTCAATATATCTCCAAGTTACTTCACAGGGAAATTGTTGTATATTTCCACCAAAATTGATATTTATGTAGTTTAGTAGTTTATCTATAGATTTCTGATGTTTTAAACTTGAAAATAATACAGTTTTCTTGTATTATTATACTAGTTTATGGAGCTCTCCAAATTCACTGCTCTCAGTTGGCCATCTAGGCTCTGCCCCCACAGACTATGTCCATATGTGACATGTGGACCACCCTATGACAGAATTAGCAATCACACATCCAGTGGTCTGGAGATGGCTTGCATAGGTTAATTTAGAGGCCCTGCTTCACGATGTGTGTATGCATCTTTGGGATGATGATATTCTCAGTGTTCCACATAAAAGATGTTATGTGTACAGAGGGAACAAGAGAGATTGGATTTGTGAGACAATGTAAAATGTTCTCCTGAGTGGGAGTCAAATGAAAAGAGATTTGAAACATCATATGATGACCATAATATACCACCACCGACACACCAGTTGACTGATGTCAAATATGAACACGACACCTGTGTAAGCATACAAGCTGGATTCCATACAATGTAAGACTAGCATAGCCACAGATGTCTGACTTTAACTGTATCAGAATGCACTTTATAGAGGATGACATCAATATGAGGAGAAAATGTTTGGGAGGAGTATCTGATATAGATGTGGACTCACATCCAGTGCAAAATTGTCTCTAGACTGATAGTTGAGAGAACACACACAAGCTTACTGCTGTGAGATTAAAACTCCTACCTTTCTAGTTACACACATGAAAGAACACAGTATTTAATGCTCACAATGACACAGATGCTGGAGTTTAATACTGTCAGAGTGCACTTTATAGGGGATGACATCATCAATGCATGCTGAGAAGAAAATGGTGGGACATAGGTGTAGACTCACATCCATGTGTAATATTGTATTATACTGATAACTGATTGAACAAACACACGCAGTTTGAAAGCTGGGAAATATCCTATAGGGGATGACATAATTAGTGCATGCTGAGAATAAGATGTTGGGAGGATTATGTGACATAGATGTGGACTCATATTGTGCTGTAAAATTGCCTCCAGACTGATAGTTGAATGAAAACACACACTCTTTCAAGTTAATTGCTCTACGATCAAAACCCCTACCTATGTATTTACACAAACTTGAAAACTCAGTACTTAATGTTTGCAACAACACAAACATCTGAGCTTAGTACTGTCAGAGTGCACTTTATATGGGATGACTTCATCAGTTTATGCTGAAAAGAAGATATTGGAAGGACTGTGTGACATAAATGCGGACTCACATTTTGGTGTGAAATTGTCTCCAGACTGATAGTTGAATGAACACACGCACGCACTCAAGTTACCTGTTGTGAGATAAAGCCCACTACCACGTTAATTACACAAGCTAGAGAACACAATGATTAATACTAGCACCACTGCACAAGTCTGATTTTAACAATGTCAGATGCACTTTATAGATGACAACATCATCAGTGTACATTGAGAAGATGATGTTGGGAGGGCTGTATGAAATTACTGAGGAGTCATGTACCAGTGTATATTTGTTTTCTGACAGATACTTGGCTGAGGGCAGCAGGACCTAGAGTCCAGCTCTTCTGACTTTTCACACACACAAGTTGATTATTGTGAGACTTGATCCTATACCTGTTTACGCAAACTAAAGAAAACTTCACTTAAAACAAGCACAACAGTACATCTGAATTTAACTGTATAAGTGTACTTTATAGTGAATGACATCATCAGTGTATGGTGAGCAGATGATGTTGGGAGAGCTTTTCTGAATGACACTTGAGTGAGGGCAGCAGGACCTGGAGTCAAGCTCTTCTGACTATGCACACACATGCACTCAGACATAGGGATACACACACAAGTATGAGGTTCACTCCCCTACCTAATTACACAAGCTGGAGAACATAGTACCTAACACTTGCACTACAGCAGATATCTGATTTTATCAGTGTCATAGTGCTCTTTATAGACAATGACATCATCATAGTGTCGCAGTTAACATATACCATTATGAGACTTATGTGCAAAAGCAGGAGTTGTGATATGATTGTGTGAGCACAGTTTGCGAAAGTACATATAACTACATTCTGATAACCTAGGTGAAGGAAGCTGTCATGAATGTAAATTGCAGAACTGAGCCATATGTGTACTTGTTTTTCAGGATATTCTTTAGATGACACACACACACACACACACACACACACACACACACACACACACACACACACACACACACACACACACACACACACTGTGTCTTCATATTTAGAGGAAGTGATGTCCACATTAGTATAATTTACTGATAATATAAGTGTGATATGACCATAGATGATCAATGTCTAGTGTCAGTATAAACCCATATCAAATGTTACAATGCAGTTATATTCTGTATTTATATAATCTGCTTGACAATGGCCCAAGTATTGCTATATCATGTGCAGGTACATCTTTGCAGGGCATGCATGAATATCAGAATCTATGTTTACATTCAAGAACACATGTCCCTGCACTTCTTTTGTACTTATGAATGTCTTTCCATGCAATAGAAGATATCCCAGAAAACCAAAGTAAATCATGGTAAACACCTCTTCACAGAGTACATTGCCAAGAAACTGATTTGTATGGATGATGGCATAGTGTCAGCACATGTATGATTCACAGTTCATGAATTCAACTTGGACTTGTGAAGTAACTTGCAAGATATGTTATGGGAGAAATGCTAGCAGCTACTAGGATGGTCATGCTGTAGTCTATCTTTGAAATGCTGATGCCAAACTTTTATTACATGAATAATAAATAACTGTTGCCATTGCCTTTCCTGTTTGAGTGATGTTAAGTGCAAGCAAACAAGGATCAATGCTTAAGGAAAATATTGAAAAAATGAATGTAGTATGTTTTCCTTCATGCAAACAGGCTAAGTGCTGATGCACAGATGTCAGGACTCTGGGTAGTACTGCATTTGAAAAATGTGCCTGTGTGTGTGAGTGTGAGCCTTGATTGATCACAGCACATGTGAGAGTGTTCTAACCTAGCTATTTTTTATTTTTTTATTTTTTTTTTTTTTTTATTGTCAGGATGGCATTTGCTAAAGCAAATGTAGTATCACTGCAAAAAATAACTATCATTACACTGTTACACCCAAATAAAGTGTGTGTTATCAAATACTGTTTATCAATACCCAAATACTGCTAGCTAGAAGCTGCTTTGCAAATTTGTCTATCACACATTGCAAATCACAGAAACAGATACCCACATGTAAAGAAGGTTAAGAGTGAAGAGATAAATACAAGGAGAGCTGAACATACACATAACAGTGTTTGCTGTAATGGAATATACATGGACATGTTTTTGGTCTTTTCTCATTATTAAGCTACCATACAATGGAGCATGAAGTGACAAACATAGGAGTAAAGAAGGGTTAGGAGAGGGACAACAGGGTTATGACAAGCACAACAAGGTGGGATAAATATATTATAGTTAAGGGGATTTACATCACTTCAAATACTTTTTATTGGCTATTATTAAATATTTGTCCATGAGAACTAATAATTGTGGCAAATTTCAAGATGTTGGGTGATTAAACATATCATACATGCATATTATATCACACCGTGAACTGATATGAGATGCATCTAGAATCAAACCCTTAAAGATATGGGCAAAAAAAAAATCATTCAAGAGATTTATGTCAACGCTCCCACTAGTCTAAAGAACTCTCAAAGTAACTGTTTCAAAGAAATTCCTTTAGTCTGCTTTAACTCTGTGTTCCTCTAGCACAGTGAGTTTAAGCAGGATTGCAAGGAGATAACCGGACTAGTGCAGCAGATGGCAAAAACTCATCGGGTTTTGCCATAGGATGTACTGTATATAGCCATTCACTGATCCTCGACATTAGTGCATGATGCCAAACTATGTGCAAATGCAGAGGACAAAAAGAGAAGGCTTTTTTATGGGCCATTTCTGGACACCAGTCACTGATGCTCAACATTAGTGCATGAAGCCAAACTGTGCAAATGCAGAGGACAAAAAAGAAGGCTTTTTATGGGCAATTTCTGGACATGTTTGTGGTGTGTGAACCTATATTTTGACCAGATTAATGGTGTGAAACTGGGGATGATTGGAAAGTGGTGAAATGGGGGGGGGGGCAAGCAGAGGGAAGAACAAAGCTGAAGCAATGAAGGAATTTGCAGGAAGAAATTAGGAAAGAACCATAGATATCTACTTCCCCAACACCATAATGTGAAAATGTAGAGAAGATGTAATGAATTTGGACTGTCACCACAATGCATATGGGTGACAACAATGCAATAATGTTGCATAGCCAATTGGACCAAATCAGGTGTGTCAAGAAGACACATATGTGTAGTGGAGAGCTATTTCTGGGACATTTTTTGTGGGACAGGTGCCCATTATTTTTTTAGGATTTTAAAGAGAGAAGAATGTTGGGGAGTGGAAATAGGAATATGGGGATCAGCCAAGTACAGTAGGTGAGGAATCAGGTGCAGGCAAACAGAGCAATCAAGACAGACACAGGGATGGTAATGGATGATAACGGTTGGAGGACACCATGATTGGGAATAGGTAGGGGACATCAGAGGCACGTGCCCGTTAAGCATGAAAATGGTGAGAATCTAGTCCTCTCCCTCAAAACTATCATTACTAACCCCTTCCTCAGTTCCTTGTGAGACTGATGTAGGGCTCTCTTGTCTATTTTATTGAGCAACCTCTCCAGTCAGCTGATGTGGGCACCAAGGCCAGTCTCTATTAGATCCCAAACCATCCTTGGCAGATCCTAGCAGGTGACATAATCACCATCTCCTCCAGTACTCCTGGAGGGTACCAGTGTACCAGCAGCCAGGGCAATGCTACCTGATGTATATGGGCCAGGTAGTGCAGGGTCTCTGGAAGCAGTACTGCCAGGTTATGTCCTACAGTTTCTGGGTGTTGGTGTGACAGCAGTTGAAGGGTTGCAGAGTGAGCTGCAGCAGTTGGTCTACCTCCCTGTGCTGAAAAACATTTTTTTTGTCAGAAAGGCATGGCATTAGAATGGTGTGGTTCCAGGCAATCCCTCACCACCAAAACAAGAGAGATAATGGTTGGATTGAAACAAAAAAAGGGATGATTATAACCACTATGTGTTACATTCATGATTTATTACAATAAATATTCTTTAATTAATATATTGGATATAGAGCTGCTTCTTGGAATATGCACACATTCCATATATGATTTTAAAGATACAACAGATTAATTTATCTCTGTGGGATTAAAGCCAGTATTGTTACAATTAAAATTTAAAAATGATACTTGTTGAATGTCAATGTATAGGTTAATTGTGGGAAATTAACCCACCTAATCTGAATATAGTATTACGTTTGCCAAATATTAAATTAACTTCAACTTGAAAAGTATACTTAATAAAATTCATAAATTCCAGGTGGCCATGGGATTCTACACCCCAGACATTGCTATCATAACTGAAACCTGGCTCAAATCACATATCAATGATCAAGAAAATGTACTCTCTGGCTACAATATCATCTGCATCAACAATAACAAAAAACATGGTGGGGTATAGCTATCTTTTCCAAAGACACCCTCAACCTGGATCAAGTCAACTGTACCCCCCAGACCTCCACAATACAGAACATTTAGTAACATGTATTGAAATTTACTCCCACAAGACTCTAATCATCATAGTAACTTATCCCCCCCAGGAAACAACTTTTCCATAATAGAACACCTCCTGTACTGGATATCCACTAACTTCACTCAGGAAACCATTGTCCTTGGTCACTTCAAACCAGACTGTCTTACATGCTCATCTGCAAACCCCTCTAACTTCATAAACCTCTATAATTTCACCCAAACTATTCAGTCACTGACCCACATTGACAAACATACTAACAAGCAATCCATCCTTGACTGGAGTCTTATAAAAAATTCTACCTCTGATTATAATGCCAGCTGCCTTCCTGACACCCTTAGCGACCATGCATCAACTTTCATCCTCCATAAAAAAATGTCACTGCCCCAATACTACCATATTCCAACACATTCACAACAAAAAAATCTTCTCTCCTCCTTTATTGAATTCTCTTCTCCAGCAATATGACTGGAACCCTCTCAAAACCCTGCAGCTTTATCTTGCAGTCCAATACTTCTGTGACACTTTCCTGAATATACTCAATAGCCTGGCCACCATTAGGAAAATTCATACCAAATCCAAACACTTACCATGGCTAACAAGCAACTCCAAAGCCTTGCTAAAGCAACAAGACAAAGCTTGGTCAACCTACCACCTAACAAAAAACACAACAGACCTGCTAGAATATAAACAACTGTGGAATCAAGCTAAAAAACAGACTATACTTGACAAAAAAATCTTTTTTTCTCAAATCTTAGCAAAAACATACACACAACCCCATAAAAATCGGGCAAAGCATAAACCACCTCCTTAAGCCTGTCAAATATTCCACTCTACCCCACTCCACCTCAAATGTCACAGATAGCCTAGCCTCACAATTCAACTGACGCTTCATGAACTGTATAACATCCCTCATGCAAAATAACCCCAATAAACCACTAACCATTTCTCATCCCATCAACTCCCCTAACTTCTTCAAAATAAATACCTAAAGCTAGCTGCACCATCTATCTGCTATCTGGTATCCATTCTCATTAATCATTCCATCTGTGAGAAGTATGACTCAGCTATCTGGAAAATCTCACATATCACACCTCTCCACAAAGGTGGCTCTTCTACTGACTTCTCTAACTTCCATCCCATTGCTCTCCTCTCTGCTCTAGCTAAAATGTTAGAAAAATGCATCCACCATCAACTACTTGATTACAATAACAACATGCTATCCAACTCTCGGCATGGATTCTGACCTAAACACAACACCTGTACTGCTTTGGCCAGTTTCACCAACACAGTAAACATCCTCAAAAGCAGTGACCTTCTCATCTCCTCTATCTTTTTAGACATGTCAAAGGTATTTGACTCTGTTTGCCATCAAAAACTTTTCAACAAACTTGCCTCATACAACTTATGTTCCTCCTCCCTTCACTGTTTCCTTAGTTACCTTACCAATAGGCAACTGTTCACCAAGTAGACCAACACCCTCTCTGTAGGAGTGCCTCAGGGTTCCATATTAGGTCCCCTTCTTTTTACCATATTCACTAATAAACTTATTACTGCCACTAAGTATGTCACCATAATCCAGTATGCAGATGATGCCACCCTCATATGCTGCACCCCCACTACCCTCAAACTTCAGGAAAAAGCACAGAATCTCTGTTAGACATGGAAACCTACCTAGCTGAAAATGAACTCAACTGCAACCCCAAATAAAAAAAAAAAAAACAGCTAAACTCATGGACTTCTTCGAAGTCAAGACTACTTACAAAACTCCTTCACTCACCATCTTTTCATCCAAACTACTACCAAACCAGTTGAAGATACCAAACTCCTTGACATCACAATTGACAATCAACTAATACATAATCAACACATACCTATATCCATAAGAAGTACATATAAAATTAGGTCACCTCTATAGAGCCATATCCTATCTAACCAGCATCTCCAGACTAGCCACTGCCAGATTATTTCTTCTCTCCACCCTTCTCTACTCTTCATAAATCCTTATTAACTTACATAAGACAGATATTAAACAGAGTCATGTTACAATAAAATAGACAAATTTGCAGCTAATGTTTCCTATAGGAATCACCACTGCCTAGCTCTAAAAAAACTTAACTGGCTTGAGCTACCCCATTTACTTCAACTAAACCAACTCACTTTTGCACATACATTTTAACCAAACCATATAACTTCCCTGACCTAAAAGAGTTAATGCAAGTTAACTCTATCTTCAGAGAGCTATGTTTTCTGATAAACTTCTGCTAAAAGTAATCAAATCTATAAGTAGTGTCGGTGACTCACTGTACTCCAACAAAATTTGTAAGTCTTGGAAGCTATTGCCTCAGCACATCCTCAATATTGACAACATCTTCATATTCAAGCAAGACTCAGAGAATACTTTTCCAGGCACTGGCTCTGTCCTTCCTCTAAGGCAGACTAGGGATCCTTTGTTACTTTCTGCCACTAATGATGGATCTACCATTTTATATGTTTACTAACTTTGGCAGTCAATGTCTCATTGTCTCATACGCTGTGTATATTAGTTTTTCACCCAATGTTATTCCATAGTACCCTGCATTTGATTCAGTTTACTCTATAATGATGATACATTTTATTGTACATGCAACTCTCAGCTGATGCTTTTTGTCGTCAGTATTTACTTGTAATATTTGTTTTTATTGCATTTCTCTGTATAACTGTGAATTGTTCTTTTATCGCATTTCTCTGTATAACTGCGGATTGATGTTTTTGTATGGAGCTTTTCTCCCTGGGTCTTCACTGAAAATGGGCTTCCAGTCCAGACAGACACTTACCCAGTAATCAAATATAAAGTAAATAAATAAATAAATAAATAACTAAATACAATTACCAACAGCTACAGAAGAAAGCATGCATGCTTGCTGTTACAGTTAGGATCTGCATGCTTAAGTTGCTACTGATCTACAGAATGCCAATATATCTAATACGATCATATTCATTTGTACCGCATACATACTCCTTGCCTCTCTGAGTCTCTCTAACCTCTCAGTATGTGCCTCCCTGTTCTCTGAGATTTCCTGTGCAGCTATAAAATAAAGAAGGAGAGAAAAAGAGACATGAAACATTAAGCATACCAACCCTGCCTATTTACACCATTTCATATCATTTTGATTTGCTTTATCTGTATAATTACACAACTGTGGGATGTCAGCAGTTCTAAACTCACCTTGCAACTGGCTGAATTGTGCTGCTTTCTCCATTTCAGGTCACTGTAGTGGTGCCTGCACTGCTTGCTCCCCAGTGCAATTTTATCCCACTCACACTGGAGACAGCCTTGGCTAAGCTGTTCCAAGCACCAGCCTTATACTGAGACCCAGTATAGTCAGCCTGCAATAGACTACAGCTGTAGAACTTCACAAGGAGTGCAGCAAATATTTTTGACTCCTTCACACCCCATCTCTGTGCCCTGAATTTGGGACCATCTTTCTCATCTCCTGCCATGTCTACAAAGGTACTCCAACAACAGTACAAGTCTTTTCCTGCCTATTTGTGACATCACATTTATGAACACTGTGCAAACATACATGACCATGTCGTCTGCATTTGAGCTATGGTAGACAAAGAGCAACATTGCCGAACAAAGAAGAGTTTATGAAACATCAATGAAGATGTGAGATTTGGCATTGATTTATGGCATGAGTGCTATTATACCTGGTCATTCTTTGTCCAATGATCAACAATGAAATACAAAATGACTTGGCTTTTAATCCATGAGTTTTGAGGGATCAATGGAATGACTTGATACATATTTTGTGGGGACTTGCAACACACTGCTAAAAATAATTTGTACAAAGTAGGATTCAAACTCATGTAAAAAAGACTGCATATATTTCCAGACAGGTGATTATTGGTGATTGTCACAGTAGAAATGCTTGCCAACTGTGGTCATCAAAGTTATACAGTTTAATGAGTGACTGGTGCTATACTTCAATTAAGCGCGCGCGTGTGTGTGTGTGTGTGTGTGTGTGTGTGTGTGTGTGTGTGTGTGTGTGTGTGTGTGTGTGTGTGTGTGTGTGTGCGTGTGTGCGTGTGTGTGTGTGTGTGTGTGTGTGTGTGTGTGTGAGACATTGCAAGGTCCTTGCTTATGCATTCTCAGATATGATGCAGGACTAATGTCTGACATTATAGTGGAAATGGATAGACTTGCATTACTTTAGTAATAGAGTTATGATCTGCGGTACATACCTCAGAACACATTTTGTTTTACAGTTATACTTAGATTACAGGAGCAGTGTAGATGATTGTCAGTAAGCTGTTGTGTCCATCAGAGATATGCAGCTGCATTCTTTTATTACATAATCATCACTGTCATGAAAAAACAGTTACATACATAATACATATGATACCAACACAAGTATGTGTGCTATACATAGCTATTGGTTTGTAGTGTTACCTTTATCATCACAGTTTTCTGAAAAATTACAGTGGGACACCTTTACTAAACAATGTAGTGTGCTGGATTAGAACCCTGGCTCACCTGTGTTCTGACCATGAACTTATTGCACTTACAAACAGTACTGCAAAGAAAGCTAGGTAACAACCAGTACCACAGGGAAAGCTAGGCAACAGGTATATTTTCCACACTGAGTACAGTCCATACAGCTGATGGCCACATATTACCACTGAGACAGCTTGTGCGACGGAAGGCGAACCAAATTTAATGTTTCACTTTTTTCCATAAGTAGTGAACTGTGTTTGCTAACTGGTAGGCAATGAGTAAACAAAAAGGGGAATAGCATATTCTTTGTGTAAATTCTCATTATGACCCTTCCTCAGTAAAAGTACCTACTGTGGGATTCCAACCCCGCTTTACCTATGTTCTCTCTTTTTTGTAACTCAACATATTTATACCTTGTGCCACAGAGACAGTCGGGTAACAGGTGGAATTTCTGTGGTCATTACCATCCATGTACTTGACAGCTCCTCAATGCTGCTAAGCATGTTTGCACTTCATAAGGCATCTCCAAATGAGTGGTGGGCACAGTGAGAATTGTTTGTGCTAAGCCACTTGCCATGCAAAATGGTAAAACAAAAAAAAAAAGTGAAACAAAGGTTAAATAATTAGACAGCTTTGGATTTAAACCTTCATACTATTGCACTTATACAACACAGTTGTAGCTGGTTATCTCTATTTGCCACAGACACAGCTTTGTAATCAATCAAATCATGCACATACAAGAAATTCATATCCCATATCCAGTATTAGGAGTTCACATAGCTGGACATTCTCAGCTGGTTGTACATGTGCAGCTAACATATTAAGTGCAATGAGTGATCACACAGCCATTTATGAATATGTTTGCAGAAATGTAGGTCTGTCTTTTTGTATTCTGGTCATTCTTCCCTTATCTCTACTTTACTGTCAGATGTGCAGTCGTTAGTGCATTTTCTATCATTATGCTTTCAAGTTGTGATAAAAATACAAATGCTGAACAGTTTTCATCAAAGGCAGGAGGCTTGTGCTATTATGACCAAAATATACATGTGTGGTGTTTTGCTTTATTTAAAAGCTCACTGAAGTTAGTTTAACACTTTGTAAGTGTATCCAGTACTTATGTATTATTGCAATCAGATTTTCTGGGTTGCCATATTCACATCATTGACTACAAAGGACCACATGAAACACTGTAAGGTGTTATTCCATGTCCTTACTGGTGGCTAAAATGTTGGAATTACCTTCAGGAACACAAAATATTGAGAAAGGCATCTTCCTGTTTTGCGGGCATTATGGACGTTCGCTTGAATTGTCACAGATGCTGTGTGAGTGATGAATGCAATATTTCGTCCATGAGGAATGAATCCTTCAGCAAAGGAAAACACAGAAATAAGAAATATGGTTTTGGTGAACTACTAGTTTTGTAGAAATGTGTACACATAGTTGCAAACATTCAGTGCCATGCGGAAGTTGCCATAAGTAATGCTTTAAAAATCTGAGTGTGGATGAGGTTGACAGCTGATTGTGGTTTCATTTTCAAGAAAGAAGTTGGCAGTACTGATTTGGTTTGGTTGTGTGATGCTGGCATGTTTGGTGAAAACCAGGTGGTACTTCTGTGATTATTGATTTCAGTACTGCTGTAATGATGTTGATTGCTGTTTTCATGTTTTGGTCTTCCTATGTGGTGCAAATTTCTCAGCAAGTGCAGTTTGTAGTGCTTCCAAACAGTCTTTTTTTCTGGGAAAGCTGCGTGTCACGCTACAAGTTTCTTAAAGTTAGCAAAATACTGTGTTGTACACCTGACAGTAAAATAATGACACAGCTGTGATGTGAAAATCTAATACTAACTGTTATTTCAGCGCATTTGCTAGCAGAAAAAAAGGAAAGTTCAGAGGGCGGACATGAAATACCTAACATGCTGGCAGTTCCATACATAAAGAAACAGCAACAATATGTTTTTTATATATTGATAACAGCCCAGAAAACAGCCTGCACTGTTAAGAAGAATGCACCATGTAACATTTTAAAAGCATTAAGGAACATATTTCATGATCGGGTATCAACTAGTATTGCCGTGAAAAATCTTGTTGCGATAATACGTAAGTACCATATATCCATCCTCATTGGCGCACCCACTGCAGGGATGGGTATCTGAATTACTGTTATGTTTTCCTTCAGCCAAAGTAATCAATGGTGATTGCAAACCATTGCAAACCATTAGCATTTAACAATGGAGTAGAGGCTACACTATGTTTACATGTTCTACACAAAGCCTAATGTTTGGTATTCAGCAAATCTAATGAGTTCACACCTCCTTTGCATCTTCACAATACTTAGAGGGCTGAATCTGCACTTTAAAAAGGTTACCATGTATCTAGGGAAGTTGAAGGTGAAGAGAGTTATTTATTCAGACAATACAGAAGATTCGTATTTCTTTCAAGGTGATTTTTCGGCAGAGAAGCACTTATTTTGCTAAGGCCTGCTTCTATTATCAAAGGACATTTTAGATTTTGTAAACTTTTGAAAATGTATTTATATAGCCAGTAGAATAATGAAGGTAGATCTTTGTGCACTTCTTATCCTTCACTGTTGGCAAATGCAGTTTTGGCAGGCATTTACATTTGTGAGACAGACAGGTTATACTTTCAATACAACAATGTCCTTACCATTTGTTTTAGCAGTTTCACATGGGATTGGAAAGAGATGTAATGTACATGGTGCTGACACTAGTGTTATGCTTTTCAGATGGCACAGGGCAACCACTACAGGAGTAGTGGGCACAGTGAAAATTGACTAACATTCATAATTTGCATTTTTTACTATTTTGCAATGATAATTTTCATCAAGTAATCAATGACATAACACTTCAGTCTTCACTGTGTGAATGTTGACAGAATGGGTGCTTCTACAGACCCTTGCATTTTTGTAGGACTGTGTGGGTATGCGACCTACCATTCTGTTTTCCTAAATGAGAAGTGTGTTTCAAGTGCTTTTCTGTTGAAAATGTGTAGATAGCTAAATAATTTAGTGGAAAACATACATTACTTATGTGGTATTCCTTGGTTTGTACAGACCTTCATTTGTGTGTGTATGTGTGTGTGTGTGTGTGTGTGTGTGTGTGTGTGTGTGTGTGTGTGTGTGTGTGAGTGTGGGGTGCCTACCTTTCTGTTGTACTAAATGATAGAAGTGTGTTTCAAGTGCTTTATATTGACAAAGATTACACAGGCTGATTATTTTTGTGAACAAATACATTGTTTATGTGATATTAATGTGTTTTATCCTTCTCTGTTTTATATCACAGAGTCATGACACCCAAACCTACAAATCCACCAAAAAAACCTTTTAGTGATGCTGAGAATGAGGTAATCATCTGGACTCAGAGATGCCATGGAGCCTTCTTACTTGAGAGAGACTGTGGGGTATGGCTACCAAAAATGAGATTTGGAACCAGTTAGTCACTGATATAAATACATTTGGTGGTTGTGGCCACAATTATGATCAGGTGTAGGATTGAACCACTGATATGATTCCATCAGCATGGAGGAGGGTGGCTGTAGTTGCCCAAGAACAACTAACTATAGGGGATGGTCCTGCTACCGATCCACCACTGATACCAAATGAGGAGTTCTTGTCCACTGGCAGAGATCCTAAGAGCTCAGGAGACCCTGCGTACCATGCGACTGATGTTGTTGCTGATGTGTCTGAGAGTCCAAGTGTGCCTCTGGAGCAGATTCCAGGTAAGATTACATATGGCAACATTGTATTAGTGTGTAGACTAGAATACAATTTAGCTGTTACTGCTTGTGATATGTTTTTTTTTCTACCTGTACCTATTAATAAGTCATAGTTATACAAGACAGCTCATTAATAGGCATGAATGTGGGTGGATAGTTCAGACAAATTTCAATTAGAGCTATTTTACAGGGCATATAGCCAATTGTGTATTCAGTGTCCCTGAGTTATTCCCATTGTAATAATTCATTGCTGTCCTTTCATTGCTTCATTTCTTCCAGGCCAATCCTCCATGCAAAGTGTTGAGACATCTGCATGTGGTAAGCAATTTTTTTGTTTTTGTTCTTGCTACGCATCATATATATATATATATATATATATATATATATATATATATCTATATATATATATAATATCTGTATGTATGATGGGTGTAATGATTGTCTGCCTTGCTGTACCATGTGTAATTCTGTAACCAGTGTTACTTTTTGTTCAGATAATTTGGGTTAATGTTTATGAGAGTAGTAATTTCATTCCTCTGTTTGTCGCTTATGACAGGTTATCCTGGCAGTGAAAGTGTAGGACTCCTACCACCTGATGTCAGAGTATTGGTAGGCTCTGATGATGATGATGATGATGATGATGATGATGGTGGTGGTGGCCAAATGAAGGCACAGTCAGGGGGGTGAGGGTGCAGAGATTGAATCTGACACTGAGGTTCTGACACACATATCCCCTGGATTTCCTTCACACACAGTCAGTATGCTTGTGCATACCCATTCCACTGAGCCCTCAGACAGTGGACAGGTTGAGAGTGACTCAGTTGATCAGGGTAGCGTGGTTACTGTAGATTCAATGCCTGCTGACTCTTGCATTTGCCAAAGTGTGAGCAAGGTACCAGATATGAGGGTTGATAGGGGTGATCAAAGGAGGCCTGTTGTCTGTCCTCCGTCTAATGCTAGTGTCATTATGTGTGACTCGATGTATGCTTTGGGCTTTCATGGAGGCACAGGCATATTCCAATAGGGCTTCTGAGGACATGCTTAAGGTGTCACAAACTGACTTGTGTGATTGCCTCCACTGTGTAGCCAATTCAATGGATCGAATTAATGCCACAATGGAATGAGCAATGTCTGTGAAGAAACATCTGCTGGGAGGGGGGCAGCATCCATGTGGCCATAAGGCCACAACATCATCTGTTATTAGCCATGCCCAATCTCTCTTCTGTAGTGGCCCTACTTCCACTGCTCTATCAGTAGGTCAGGTGTCCACACACAGCTAATGTAAGCCATGAGGTTGTGGATCTGGGCATAGTCGTGAGGAGTGTTTGCCCAGCAGACATCAATCACCTTCAATTACCACCACCACATCTGACCCCTAACCCCTGCCCTGAGCAAATGATGATAACTGTGCCATCACCTTCTTTCTATCTTTTTGATTAAGGGTTACATACAGGGTGGATAGCTAAATGAGTGCTTAGGGTATTTATTGGTAATGTTATTTGGAATTTTTTTTTTCTGATTTATTACAGAATTTTAGTGCTGTGATTCCTACCATGAAATCCTTGATACAGCAATTATGTATATTGCTTCACTTGTAAGAATGTAAGTAGAGTTTGGACTGATTTTTCTATAATGGGTATTTGAAATGCAAGAGCCATGTTAGTTGATAAACTGCATAAATATATATTACATAAGTCTGTCATGTCACATATTGATATCATTGCTGGAAATGTTACACATATTCTACTTGGATACATTTTAACTTTCCTTTGTGGGTGTGTGCATTACTGATTGACATCATCAACCATAGTTGTAGAGCATACCCTTTGTCCCCCCATTAACTGGCTTGCGGGACATCACCGCTGGAAAATCTGTGGTAGAGCTGTGAGGTGTGGCAGATATGAGAGTCATGGTAACTGCAGGGGTTGCCAGTGCACACATTCAGGATGATTCCCTAGTATTACACTCAACCTGGCAGTTAATGGAGTGAAAGCTCTTTCTGTTCATGTAAACCCTTCCCTGTTCCTCAGGTGATGCTTTGATCTCAATGTGCATGCAGACTGTGACACCAAGAACTTCAGGAATGTATGCTACAGGGTAGGAATCCTGCATAGTTCTAGGTCTGTCCTGCGGGGTATGGGGTAAATATATGTAGTCACAGGTGTACTATAACATAGCATTCAGGAATTGATTTAGGATCCTGGATGCTGATGCCTGTGACACCCCAATGTGTCCTCTGTGAGTCATTGAAATGTTCCTGTAGCTAATCTTCTAAGTGCTACACATACCTTGGCCTCCACAGGTATTGGTTCTCCTTGGTTTACTCTTGATCTCAGGTGAGGATGAGAGAGGTTGCAGATTTCCTGGAGTGTGTCTCTATCCACCCTGCAGCACTCTATTATTTCCACATCATGCAGACCATGAAAAGTTAAATGGAGTATAAACATCCTTCTCTTTCTTTGCCAAGGCCTATCATCATCAGCAGCAACAGCATAAACTTGGGCCTGTTCACATACACATGCAGAAGAACAGCAGCAACAGCCCCTAGCATTGTTTTCCTCTAGTGTAGTTTCAGTGGATGTATTCCAATAGGTTTGGGAGTACAAGGCAATATCCTACACTAAGTGTACATGACTGCTTTATATCTTGTTGAATAGCTTCACCATCTTGGATTGGTTGATTAGTATACAATTCAGCTGCTAATGCAGTAATTAGCATGCCACATGTTTACATGTTGTGTAAAGCCACTGACTGAATACAAATTGACACGCAGTGTCTCTCTCACATACACACACACACACACACACACACACACACACACACACACACACACACACACACACACACACACACACACACACACACACACACACACACACACACACACACACACACACAGTTTTAGTGAGCCATGTAAGATTTATTGAATCTTGCCCTATGTCTTGTAGTAAATCACTACTCCCTTTTTAGTCACCAGTGCAAGATTAACACCTATTTTTTGAAAAAGGCCTAAAGCTTTCTATTTCTGCCTCAGTGTTTTTATCTTTTAAAGATGGTAGTGAATCATTAATTATATTTGAGTTTGAAAACATTAATTAAACCTGCTTTACATCACAAAACTATAGCACAACACTAATGTAATACCTTATTGATAGCGTCTTTCGTCTTAAGAATAAACACTTTCCTATGATTTCTAGGTGTACTAATTATTACACTGCATCTTGCATATAGTTTGAAGTAAAACAAAGAGAGATCCTAAAACTAAAATTAATTTTATTGATGATATAAAGCTATTAATCTGCATGGCAGCTGAGAAATTTTGCGCTAGTAAAAATCTGTGTGAAAATGTTATGCAGAGTTAAAGACAGATTCTGAAAATATATCAAACCATATTGTTTGTGAAATCAAAGGGTTTCAGAAAAGAGGTCAGATATTTGTTAAAAACATACATTCACACTTTCAACTTAAAGCTGTGTTTTTTTGGCCAAATTATTGTAAACCCATACCACCAGTGTAATTTTGTTTGCTTAATGCTTGTCATTTCAAGCAGCTAATTAGTTTCCCTCCTCTAGTCATAAAAGCCTTGCTATACATCCTGAAGCAAATGTCAATGACTTTTCTTTTCTTGTTAACCCTAACAATTTGTCCATTCAGAAAGTTAGTTAATGGTTAAGGAAGCTGCCAAATATAGCAATTATCGGGTCTACTGAATTAACCCTCATGTTCTTTAATACCTCAGATGTCTTCCTAGCTGTGCATCTCTTGGAATAGTTTAAACCGATCAGTATCCTCCAATTCCTTCCCTGATTGCAGAAATCTTCCAAAGTAATGTCTGATGCAAAACAAGGGTCCTCCCATCTCTTCATTTCTTATTTCTTTAATCCATTAATTCACCAGTATCAAAAATTACATTGTGGGTCATCTCTAACTGTCTTCTTGTATAAACTCCTTTAGACTTCTCATCAGCGGGAAATAGCATTTCTTTAGGCAGTGACACTCCATTGGTATAACTGTGACTCATTGATAAGAAAGTGGGTGAAGCTACAAGTGAATGAAATAAAATGGACAAAGCTTCAGCCAGCTCTGTACACCCCTTAAATACTAAATCTATAGTAACACAGTTGTGTAGAAAAAATGAGAAATCTAAAAACGTTGAATCATTGCTGAGCATACCTCTCAACCTCTTAAAGCAAGAATCTGGACAAAGCCAACATTAAAAGTGGGACAAAGGCCCAAAAATAGGGACGATTTTTAAATATTGCCCTTACAAACTTAGAAAGCTGATAGAATAACAGGTCTTGCATTAGCATATATTTTCTGAAGGACATGAAGTCTGAAACTCAAATGTCTGTCATTATTCTTGAACTTCAGTCTTTAATGATCTACCACTAATTTGCCAGAAAACCACAATTTTATGAAAAACAAACCAAAAATATGAGGCCAAATCTGGCCATTCTGCAAAATCTGTACAGTTGGGAGGTATGCCTGATGTACAAGTAGAAACCACACTGGCGGTGATTCCCCTGATTACCAGGGATCAAAAAAATCCAGAAATCAAGAAAGCACTCTCTTGGAGTATAAATCTTATCCAGTTTACCCTAGACCAAGGGTACAAGTCCTCAGCAGCTTATTTGCCATACTGAGCCTCCCTGACAACTTCTTTTATAGGGATAGTGACCTATAAACCAGATTTATTTTATCAATCTGATAAAATATTTTCAGTTAGTCCAGTACCTTTAACTTTTGTTAGAATTATATAGATTTAACATATCTCTTAGACTTCACATGCTGGGTTCTAAGTTGCCTGCCCAATCTGGCATTCATTATTCAGAATATACAACATATTTCCCTAACCAGATCAAGAGAACCTCTGCATTCACATTGAGGGCATATTTTATTTATCATTATGTTTCCTTTTTGAATTTTAATGACCAACACTGTAGTTATGTTTAATGCTAATGATAAGATCATGGCAATCTACTGAGCTGTCAAGTTTTTTTTATTTTTTTTATTTTTTTTTAGGATTAGAAAGCACTTTCCAGGAACCTCTTGAAGATGTATTCTTTGTTATATCCCCTTCTGTATCTGTCTAATCTTAAGAAAAAATGCTATTATGACATCTTTCCCAACATGGTAGGATGAAGGATAAGGGACAAGAGCCCCTTGACGATGGTCCTTGCAAAACTTGCTCTGGTTTGGGATCAGGAATCCAGTTTGCATTAATTTGTAAATGTGTGGATGTGGAATTAAGTTGCTGCTTCGAGAACGCTTCTAGATTCTACGCCTTTTGAATATGTCATCAAAGAAGCAAATGTTCTGGTAGATTGGGCCCCAAACTTGTCTGGAATAGTTTTGCTATGTTGGTAGTAATAAAATACAATAGCAGAGGACAGCCATCTAGAGACAGTCTGTTTAGCACAAAATTGAAATCCCAAGATAGAGGCATTTGTCTGCAAGGGGGTGTCATGTGTAACATTCCTTTCATAAACTGCTTGACTACAAACATGGAAGAAAGAAGGGGATCCATGGGCAAACAAGCTGAAATTGCTGCTAGGTGCACCTTGATAGAAGCAACAAAGGGCCAAATAATAGTGACTCACACAAATATTTAAGCACCCGGGACCATGGTTATTGGCTAGAAACCGACTAGAAAATAGATCATACGTAAGTACCGAAAATCCTTTCCATTTGCCAATACATGACTTTCTTGTAACAAGCTTCCTTGCCTCCTTTAATACTAATCCGTGTGAAAAAGTTCCCTAAAATCATTCAGACAGCCGGTTTTAGTTGCTTGATGTTGAAGGTGTATAAAACTTCTCTTTTCCTGTGTGAGTAGATCCAGTCTGGGAGAAAGCCTGTAGTAATTGCTCTTGGCCATTTCCATAAGAAGTGAGAACCAGTCTTGGCTTGCTTGCAAGGATTCCTAGAACAGTATTTGTCTAGTTCTCTGTTTTGAAAGGAGGTGAACAGATTCACTTGAGGTGTTCCCACATCTTGATCAATTCGTTCTGAACTGAGTTTTCACCATGTCTCTGGCATAGTAATTCAGAATCTGGTGTCTGATATTTTTTAAGGAAATGTTCCTTTTTTGGGGGGGGGTGTTACCCTCCTCCCATTTCTTCTCGGGAGTCTATCTGTGCGCTCTACTTGTTGTATCCTTTCAAAGAGGTAGAGGGTTTGGAAGGGTAAAATCTGGACACCTGAAAAAAACAAAACTAGAAACTCATTTCATTAATTTACCCCTCTGAAACCAGTATTTGAGGATTTTTAGCAGCATGCCAAATAAATTTTTGTGCCTGAAGGTTGACCCAGAATTTCTGACTGTAAGTCATTCTGAAATATTTTGTTTACATACCCAAATGAATCTCCCTGAAGCAGTAGCTGAAGCAGGAGTCCTAGAATAAATTATCAGCCCAACCATAAAGACATTTTCAGGCATGCTTACAAGCTTGAGACATTTTACACACAATATCATTCACATACAATCTACATTCAGGTGTCAGAGAAGCAGAACATTTTTTCAAGCTACTGGTATATTTTAAAATAAACTTATACATATAGCCCTGGTTGTTCAAGATTCTGAAGGCTAATATGTCAGAAGAAAAATAAAAATTTGTCCTGTCTGTCCAATCACTTACCCTCCTTATCCTCAAGGTCTGGGTTGGAAGAAAAGGATGCGGTCAGGTAGGAGTGATAGCCACCTGGTCAGTTGTAAGATGAGAATAGAGAAGTTTATTAGCTTGTGAAACTCTATGCAGCTTATCAGCTTTTTAGGAGTTGAAAAGACAGACTCAGGAGCATTACAGGCAGCCATAATACAATCCTTCAGTGCTGGCAAAATAGGAGAAATGGGTGCAGAATTAGGGACTTCTTGTTCAAGTACCTCATGTCTGCCCAACTCAAGGGAACGTCTGTCTGTCTGTCTGTTTGTTCCCATGCAAATAAATATCTTATTCTGGAAATGATATCAGAAAAAGACAACTTCAAGATCATTATCAAGTGAATCAGAGTACGTATCGCACAACAGCACTACAGTTTCAGACAATTAGGAGAATGTCCTTGTGTCAGTAGCTTAAAGACAATCTTTTTCACTATGACCTAATGAAAAGTGTGATGTTGTGTGATTTACTAGTTAACAAACAATATGTGCTGCACACTAGTTAATAATTGTAGTTCTGCCCAGTGTATGTAAGTAGGTCCTGCATCATGTCTGGTCTGGAACATACACTACTCTATTTCTACATCTACACAATGACATTTATTTCTTTTTTTTCATCCAATATTATAATTATGATAAGTGATAATAACTAAGTTAAATTCATTAAATTATTAATAAATAATATAATAACTGAAAAGCTGCCCTTGGATTAGGCATGTTTACGTCCCTATCATAGGATCATAGGAAGGTACTAGGTTATTGGCCCTGAGGTCCTTACAAGCCTAGCCAAGAATTTAGCCCATGTTCTGACAAGTCAACACCCGAAGCCCCTGTCTAGCAGGGACACAAGTAGAATTTCTGTTCCCCATCCAGTTATCCAGGTTGCACTTAAAAAGGGTTAATGAGGTACTCTACTTGACATGGAGAGGGAGTCTATTCCACAGAAGAGGGAGCCTATGGGGCATAAATATATCCCGCCAACAAGTCCTATTGATGTTACAGACCAGTTTGAGGTTGCACATGCAGGTTACTCGAGTGGAGCTTGACTTGCAGATATGCAGCAGTCTCATCGAGGCAGGTTCTGAGATTGCTTTGTATGACAGACAGAGGTCACCAAATGAGACTGAGTAGAGAGACAGGGCTTTTAGCCTATCTGTGTAGGTAGATGTTTGAGGCCCTGGATTCTCCTGGTGATGTGCCTCTGTGTTTTTTCTAGTTGTTGCATGTGCTTTGTAAGGTACATGCCAAAAGTGACATTGCACTCAATAATGGGTCTTATAAGAGAAGACTACATGGATGTTATTAACTCCTTGTCCCTGGATGAAATACCCTTACTAATGAGGTGGGCCATGTAGAAAGTTTTCCATACAACATAGGCAATATGGTGGTCAAAAGTCAGTTTGCTATCAACCTGGGTGCCCAAGTCCCTCACTACTGATTGCGTGCTTAGGACCTTGTCATTAATGTGATAATTTGTGCAGATGTCACTCTGCCCAAAGAGGATGATGATGCATTTTTTGGCATTCAGTTTGAGGCCATGCTTCTGGCACCAGTCATTTGTTTGGGTGAGACCCTCTTGAAGGATGTCCACATTACTAGGGGAATTGATAACAATGCCCAGCTTGCAATCATCTGCAAACTTGTTCAGCCATAGCCCACTGGTTTTGGGCTGCATCTCAGAAAAGTATATTCCAAACAACAGAGACCCCGAACTGTTTCTTTACCCTCTGTTACCAGTAAGTAGGTACTACGTTTTGTTCCCTTTATGTTGGCCAACTATGATCATTCAATGCAATTTTTTATAAACATTTGGCCCTTTGATAAAGGGAACTTTTGCGAGTCTATGTATGATGAACAGAACTTTCAATGGTCTATGTACGATGAATGGCTGTTTGAGGAACGTTCCATTTGATTGTTAACCATAGATCTTCCCTGGCCCGTAAGGTAGATAATTTCCAATTAAAAAAAAACTGCAGTTCAAAGATGAGTGCATTGCATGTTTGAAAAGGGTGCTAGAATAGTTGTATTATTGCTTATGGTCACATACACTGATTGTCTATATCTGAGCCACACTTAATGAAGAATAAATGCTTGAGATGGCAACTGTTTGTGTTATATTAGTTGCACTTCACACTGCTGTGAGATTATAATGCTCTCAGGCTAGTCATTTATGGGTGGTCTAATGATAGTGCACCACAGAGAAAAAGTAAAACCGGTGATAGACTGACAGTCTGTGATCGCTCTTTCACTAAACTACAGTAAATTGGCTGAGAACAATAAAGTAATTATGTATGATGGAGAAAACCTTGCTCAAGAGAGGTAAACCTGGCTAAACTGATGCAAAAAATAATTTATGTATCTTTGTCACCTACTGGTAAAATGTTGCTGTCACCGAAGAGTTTTTCTAGCCAGACTATTTTGCTGCAACACAGATTTTTTGAAACAACATAGTAATACCTTTTATAGAAGAGTAGGTCACCTTCAAAACATGGCTAAAAAGAATAATGTCCATGTGCTGGTAATAACTAAGGAGACTACAGTTGAATGTTTACTGTGGAAGTCAGCTGTACAATATCCAGAATCCACAGAGATGGGAAGACAAATGGATGCCTAGACTGTTTGAGGCAAGTCTGTCCAAACAAAAAAAGACCTCCAAAGCAGAAATGCAAGCAACCTCCACCCCCCAACACAACGCAAATGACATAGTCCACATACTCAGTGTGCCACTCAACTACAGCCCATAAGGCATAAGGTACCCAACACTCTAGTCATAGGTGGCTCTATAGTCAGGCACACTGATGTTCCACTCACCAGGCTAAACAAGGAAAAAGTTACTGTCAGCTGCCTGTCAGGTGCCAGGATCTGCCACATAACGCACACACTCAGGTCACTCCACAACAAGTACAAATATGACTCTGTCATTGTCCATGTTGGTGTGAATGACCTGAGACATACCTCCCTGAACTACATGAAAAGAGACATGGAGGAGCTCTCCAATCTTGTAGCCCAGGCCGGTATGACCCTAGCCCTGAGTAGCATCCTGCCATCACCCAGAATGACACCACAGTACAAGAACAAAATGATTGACTTTAACAATTGGCTAAGCTTCTGGTGTCATTCTAAGAGAATCCAGTATCTGTCTGCCTGGGATGACATGAGTGACAGACTATGCTGCTTTGCCAGAGATGGCCTGCACCTGTCACCCTTGGGATTCCGGATACTGGCAAAGGCTCTTGCCACCCCTATAGTGTCTTTTTTAGGCAAGGTTCAAATGACAAATTCACCACTGTAACAGGTACAAGCAAGCAAAATCTGAGGGTAATGCTACTCAGTACTAGAAGTCTAAACCTCAAAATGCACTCACTCGAGGCACTCCTTAAAATGGAGAACATTGACATCTGTGCAGTGACAGAGACCTGGTTCAAAGCTCCAGAGAGCACCCCTGCATTACCAGGCTCTAATTCATATCACACCTTTCGGCCACCAAACCCGGACCGAAACATTAAAGGTGGAGGCATGTCCATATTTATTAAGGATATCCACACCTCCAAGCTAGTTGCTCAGCATAATGCATCCGAAATTATCCAAGTTCAACTAACTCTGGGCAAAACTGCAATCCAGATTGTAGCTTGCTACAGACCCAACACCATGCCCCAGGATTTCCACTCCTCTTTTCTTGATACACTGGAAAATATTAAGGTACAACCCAGCAATCTAATAATGGGTGATTTCAACTACCCTACCATTAACTGGGAAAACTACTCATGTACCAACTCTTTTGCTCAACGTTTTCTGGAAATCATCAATTTCAACGCCTTGGATCAACTTATCCACACCCCCACCAGGGGCAGCAATATCCTAGACCTGGTCATCACCAACATGGGTAACCGGTGTTCCACACCAGAGGTCAGCTCCTCGTTGGTCAGATCTGACCACAAGCTAATCACCCTAGACAACCACATCCCGCTCCCACCCGCCATTAGGAAAGCAACAGTAAAAAATTTCTCCAAAGCCAAACTCACGCTTTTTAAGACAGAAGTGGTAAACCTCATGACACCCATGCAGATGGGCAATAGAGGTATGACTACTGAATCCTACACAAATGCACTTTATAAGCACTTACATGAGTGCATGGATTGTGCTACCCCTAACAGAACCAAGATGCTATCCTCCAAAAAAAGGAAGCCAATCTGGTGGTCTTCTGCCATAAACAAACTCTACAACAGAATAAAGAAACTGTTGCAAAACAGAGTAAAATCCCATGATTGGAGGAACTCCCTCATCAGCCTCAGTAAGAAGCTGAGATCCCTCATAAAATCCTACAAAGCTAGTTATGAAAACAAAATTGCCGCTGATTCTAAAGACAATCACAAAGCATTCTATAGCTATGTCAAAAATCTCAATGGCAACACTCAGATCTTCTCTGAGTTACAGTACAATGACACTAAATATACAGAACCAACTGATATTGCCAACATCCTGGCAGATAGGTTCAATGCTAACTTTACCCTCCTCACACCCCCTAAAGGGCCCATCTTTATACCGGAAGAATGCAAAGTTCCTGTAATCACGGATGCACAGGTAAAAACCTCACTCTCTAAAGTCAAGAACACAGCATCCATGGGACCTGACAACATCCCAGGCTGCCTTCTACATGAACTATAGAATGAACTGGCACCCCACCTAAGTACCATGTTCAATCACAGCCTCACCTCAGGCTTTGTGCCCATTGAATGGTGCACTATGACAGTTATCCCACTCCATAAAGGAGAGGCCACAACAGACCCCGGGAACTATCGCCCCATTTGCCTGATGAGCCTCATCTGCATGGCCATGGAACGTATCATCATGGAACTCATAACAAAGACAATGGAGATCTCCAACCTCTGGACTCCACATAGTTTGGGTTTGTAAAAGGCAGATCATGTCTCTTAAACCTGATAGACTTCTTTGAAGTAGTCACCAAAGTCATAGATGAGGGTATGTTGGTTCACACAGCCTATCTAGATCTCGCCAAGGTGTTCAACACCATCCCCCACTCTGGAATTATAGATAAACTCACTAAACTAGCTATAAATCCCTATGTCATAAGATGGGTTGCCAACTGGCTTACTGACAGAACCCACACTGTGAAAGTAGCAGACTCCAAATCAGACTTCATACCAGTGACAAGTGGAGTATCACAGGGTTCAGTCCTGGGTCCTCTCCTGTTTGGTATCTACTTCTCTGAAGCACAGGCTAACACAGAAGGTCTTTGGCTAACTAAATTCACAGATGACTGCAAACTAGGAGCCATAATCAAAACTCCTAACGATGTGGACATCCTATAAAAGGGCCTCACTGAGACAGATGCCTGGTGTCAAAGACATGGTCTCAAGCTCAATGCCAAAAATTGCATTGTCATCACCTTTGGTAAAAACTCTGTACCCATGAACTACCACATAGGCGGTAGTCTACTTAACACCGAAAGTGTGATAAGAGACCTTGGGACACAGGTGGACAGTAGTCTCTCCTTTGATAATCACATTGCCACAGTGGTCAGGAAATCCTTCTTCATGGCACACCTCATCACAAAAGGTTTCTCATCCAGAAAAAAAGAGGTCATTGTTCCCCTCTACTCATCACTCATTAGACCCATTATAGAGTACAACACCCCTTTTGGTATGTACCTCACAAGACATGTACAACAACTGGAAAGGCTGCAAAAAGACCTCATAAAGAGGATTACTGGCCTCAAACAGATGCCTTACGTAGACCATCTAAAAAAACTCCAGCTTTACTCCGTCGCATATCACCTACTCAGGGGCGATCTCTGCCTAACATACAAAGCTATGTCAAACCCAGAGCTGTTGGACACGCTCCACTTAAAGAAATCCCAATCCCTCCGAGCTACATGCTCTAGGGACCTAAACCTTGTCACCACAATAAACAGAACATGCTGGAGGTATAGATTCTTGTCCCAGAGACTTCCCATACTACCTATGTAAAACAGAGCTCCTCATTAGCACTCTTCAAGAAAAATCTTGATGATTGGATGGGTAATAGGAAATTCACACCGGGGATCACTTCTGTGGTTCTGCTTGACAGGGGCACAGGAAAATAATTTTCTTGGGTGGTGAAAGCCAGGGTACATTTTGGCTAGGCTTGTATAGGCCCTAGGGCCAATAGCCTAGTACCCACCTATGAACCTAAGTGCTGCGGTACTTTCATTCCTCATGGTTAAGGAATTGCTACTAAGTCTAGCTGTAATTTTGACAGATTTAATGTTTCAATCAATAATGACAACAAAACAAAAAAGTATATCGCAGGACTAATCAACATCGCTATGGATGGAAGAAGCCATTAGTTGATACTTAGAAAAGCTGAAATTCCTTTCACTGGTGTTCCGGGTAACTTTCCCTAAATACTTTGTTTTTTGGAGGTAAATGTCCAAAATGGCACTTTGCATTATCCCACAATAAGCATCTGAAACTCTAGCCTCAGAGCTCCCCAAGAATAAAGTTCTTGTTTTAGAGGAACACAGGGCACTGATATTACTATAGACTGTTCATAAACAGGCACTGACACAGAGACTGTCAAGGGGGTACTGGAAGACCCATTCCTGTTAAAAAAGGGAAAGGAAGTAAACAAGCCCCCAGCCCACATGCACACAAATACACACACTGCAGACTCTGGTTAAATTATTCTACAGGGAAAACTACTACAAATGTGCATACTGGGAGCTCTGTCACTGCATGTAACCAGTTTAAAGAAAGATCCTAGCATAGCACCAGGGAGCCAAGAACAATTTGGTAGTCAGAATGGGCAGACCAAATTCCAATGTAAAGTTGTATGAATACAGCAATAGACTTGCCTTCAATAAAAGGTTAGGAGAACAAGAAGTGAACTAAATGGACACATTGTAACAATGTAACCACTAGAAATGCTGCAATTACAGAAGGAGGTACAGGATGTTATCCTTGATGTGGAACTAGTTATGTAGGCCAAAACAGTAAGAAAGGAGGACAACAAGTCAAAGTGAAGATCTCAGGCACAAGTACATTACTTTCAGGGGATGATGTTCTGAGCAGCTCCTAGTTTTTATCCCTTCTTAGTTCAGTCAACTAACTTAACTAAACCAGTGTTCCAAACTATTTAAGTCCAACTGCTCCATTCATTCCTACCAAGGAAGCCAACCAGGCCACCAGAGTTAAATCACAGATCTTCACATCTAGTTCAGATCCACTGGGGCCAGCAAGCTCTCTAGCTTTCCCAAGACAGATTGAAGATTGGGCCCTACCCCTTTCAAGGATGAGAGCCAAAGTCCATTCATTCCCAGGGTTGAGTTCAGTGGTCTGCTGCTTTGAAGGGTAAGGGTCCATTGGTGGGGAGTGTACCAGTTATCATTCAGGTGGAACTAATCACTCCACCACCACCACCAGAGAGTTGTTAATTCCAGCTTCACAATGCTGTCCAACGTTTGGGTGAATAGTTTTGCCTTCATGAGAATATCATCTCACTGCTTAGCTCTGGGCATGGTACTGCTTAGAAAGCCCCATCGCAGTGAAGTTAAGTATGCGCATTGATTTGACTTCTTATGGATATGTATTGACCTATTTGCACTTAAAATGTACTCACAGTATTCACAGTAAGAGATCTCTATTAAACTTGTTAGTATTTAATGATGGTCAGGACACAGTTGGCCATCAATGGACCTTGGTACTTGTCCTTGTTATGTGGGTTCACATATCCCTCCTGACCTCTCTTCATCTCATTCTGATTAGGGTTGGGACTGGTGAGGGTGCTGAGGCATCTTGGCTCTGCAACATATTGTGGTCATGGCGGGGTTTACTTACCTGCTCACCCTCCCCCCCAGTGTCCACATGTAACACCCTATGCATGACGTATGCAATATCTAGGCTATGTTAAACTGCTTTTCCCTTTGTACAGAGCTGACATCTGCAAGCTACCCCATCCACTTTCAAGAGGCACTCTGAGGTTGTCTTCCCAGCCTCTGCCAGGGAACTATGAGTGTTTTTTTGTTCCTGTTGTATTTACTCATTAAGTGACTTCTTGATCTTGTATGTGTGTTGACCAAAGGCTGAATATGTTTCTTCTCTGCCCTCAAGGCTACAGTACACTATTATCAAAGAAAAGCAGAAACGAGGTTTACAGGTATAAAGAAAAAAATGGTTGACTGTGGAAAACTGTAGCAGGATGTTTAGCAATTAATAGCAAAATAAAGCAAAAGAATATCTGAAGAGCTAGGTAGAGGGTATTGACATAAATAACTTGAGAAGTGCAGAATAAGGTCACTAAACTATAGGGTATAATGGTCAGATGATGAGGTAGGATATCTTAAGTAGCAAAGAGGGGCTGTGACTTAATCTAATGTTAGGACCAGTTATGGATGCTCACATGCATGGTCCACTTCACATCCCAATATGGGAAGGATAGTGGTACACTGGGTGTGTAAACTACATATCTGAGGAGTCCATGGTGGAATGAGGGGGTATATCAAACCTTATATATTGAGGTAGTAGTCTCAGTGGAATAGGTATGGAAGAAGTAGATATTATACTATTGCAGGAAGTTAACATGAAAGAGAAGGAGATTACCAAATTAGAGGAATGACAATGACAGGTCCTAAGGAGCAGTGGAGTGAAGGGTCCATTCATGAGAAGAGTGGTCACCCTGACAAAAAATAATCTGAGAGCAGCAGTAAAGATTTATGTGGGCAGTGATGCATTTTGGGATGGGGTTAGATGACACCTGTGGAACACTGGCAATATGTGTGACATAAATTATGATTCAATTCAGTGCTTTAAACACTTACGTTATTAATGGCAAGAGGATGCCCTGCATGTGGGCAGCCACATTTCTTGGAATTGAACATAGAAGATGCTGAAGGAGACTGAAAGTAGAGAGAGAAATGGTTGTAGATATGATTTTCTGGAAGAGAACAACATGCCAGATGATGTGATCCTCAGCTAAAATGTAGGATAAAGTGTATAGGTGAACAGATGAAGAAGAGAGCATCCAATGCAGACAATATTGCTTTATGTGTCATAGGTATAACAGGCTAAAAAATTACATAGGTTTTAGGAAGGCTAAGAGTGTTGAAGGGAATGAGTGGATGGAGTATAAGGAAACATTGCTTATGGAGCCATTTCATAAGTGGAGTGAGGATTAGCCCTGAAAATATAGCAAGGAAAGATAGACATTAGAGATGTGCTGATTGGTTATGGAAGAAGCGAGGTGGATGCAGGAATTTTAAGAGATAGTGCAGGAAGTCATGAGCCAAAATCCAGCAGAGATCCAGGAGCAACTGGATCTGATCAAACACATTTTAAGAGACCTGACAGGGAAGCTTATTGATGAAAGTGATGATGGAATCTCAAAGTTCATTAAAAGGAGTCACATGGCATACAATGAAGGTTAAGAGTTGATGTCACTGTAAAACTAAATAGACGAATCAGACAAAGAATATAGGACATAAGTAAAATTTCCTCTGCAGACTGCCTCAAGGCTCTATCTCTGTATTATGTCTCCTATAGGCTGTTGAGGGGAGATCTATGCCTAGCATACAAAGCATTGTCAGACCTCATCCTGATGGACCTCCTGCATATCCACAAAACAAGCAGTACTAGAATTAACCATTCTAAAGGCTTAATCCTTGCCTGTGATATAAATAAGACTTGCTAGAAAGGCAGGTATGTATCCCAGAGACTATCCCATCTCTGGAACAGACTCCCCATCCATATGAAGCAGAGTTCCTCCCTAACCCAATTCAAGTGTAACTTGGACAATTGGATGAGGAACAAGAAATCCATCCCTGATTTGGCACCTATGTCTCTAATGGACAGATGCAACCTGTAAATGGTTCATCTCCCAGGCCTCTGATTGTAAATGTTTCATCGCCCAAGTCCCTGCTTACACTTATCAAGGGTACCAGAACTTGTCTGGGATTTGGGATGCATGGCTAGGCTTAAAAAAGCCCTTGTGTCATTTAGCCTGGTAAACACCTATGAACCTAAATACAGGACATGTTAAAAACTCAGATAACTGAGATAACATCTATGATGATGGAGAGTGAGATTCTGAAGCAATAGATTTTTTTGTGAGTCAAAGATGGAGGACTGGGGAACGTGTTAATATGGAGACTGAAATAAAAAAGGAAAGAAATATGGATTAGTAAGTTGCATGACTGGTAAGATGAGATGCATCTTGGTGGGCTGTGAATACTTAAAAATATGTCCAGGTTTAATGAAGACATTTACTGGTTAAAAAGTAAGTAACTGAGGAGCATACAGAGATATGACAAGCAAAACTCTGGAAGAAAGGCAAGTTATCTGAGGAGAAATCAAACATTTTTGATGCAGAAATGTAATTAGAATAGCTGGTCCAAATAATTAAGAGCATGAAATCAAATGGGGCAACAGGGCAAAATATGCAGCACATATACTATTTTGCAGAATCGATGGAAATGTTTGTGAGGTAGCAGCTAGTAGAGGAATTTATGAAATCATTTGGGGGTCTAAGTGCCCATTGTTTTTTTTTACTTTTTTTTCCCTTTTTTTTTAGGGGGGATTAAGTGTCAGTGCTCCTACAAAGGAAAGGAGTGTATTATGTGAGGGAAGTGTCACAGGGGTATCCTGGCAAGTACAGACCAAGTCTTGTTTGTAATTTGAATGCTAATGACTTTGATTGTTTTTTTGCCAAATGATTGAAAGGAGCTGCTCTAAAATTGGTTGGAAGATCAATGGAATTTATCTGCAAAAAACAATAGAGGAAAACCTGGAAAACTGGATCCTTCTACTGTTTTTTTTTTAACTCAATTATGTTATGATTACGGAATGTTAAGGATCAGTTGCTTTTGTTTGACATAAGTAAGGTTTTCAGTTCGGTTTGGTATGAGTTTGTATTTAAAATGTTACAAGAGGGCAGAATTGGAATATAAAGAGGGAAAAGGCTTTACTTTATCATTTCTAAATAAGGATTCTTGCTCATGGATCCATTTCTAAATCCTGCTATACATCAAACATCTTAAACTGCAGCAAGGAGACATTTTATTTTATTGTATAACAGAAGACGAATAGGGGTGGGGCATATTGTTGTACTGAAAAGTTGTACTTTTTCCACTGATTTTTTAGTAATCCCGATAGGCAATATAGAGTTATGATTTTACTTATTGAAATCTTTAGCACACGAAGTGTATGCGTGTTAAATTTCCTATTAATTTCTGTATATTGTACTGAAGTATATTGCCCGGACTGATAATGTTACCTTTCTATAAAAACAGCTAACAAGGTTATCATGTTGTGTGACAACAAAATGAATCTATTTTATTTTTACAAATCTAATGGATGATCATTCTCATATTTTCAATAGACCATTTAAATGCCTGACTTTATATACTGAAGTTAGTAATGCAACATGCATTTTTTTTAAGTTTTATGTTCTAAAAACTAGTTTGCATTCATATACAGTTTAGTTCTTAGATTTTTGCCAGCTTAGGAGCTCATATTGTTTTTAGTCATTGTATATTCTTAAACTGAATAAGATCCTAATCTGCCATCCCATGACTAACTTTTAGCTGTTACAGTTATTTGAAATTGTTAAATTTTATTTCCTTTTGTTGTCTTGCTTGCTTTTTCTGAAAATACATAGTGGTGATCATTAAATTCTAAATAAATAAGCAAATTATTCAGAATTTGTGAGCAAAAATGTTGAAAAGGTATTGCGTGTTTGTGTGTGTGTGTGTGTGTGTGTGTGTGTGTGTGTGTGTGTGCGCGTGTGTGTGTGTGTGTGTGTGTCTGTCTGCGTGTGTGTCTGGGGTGCATTCATGCATTTCTGTGCACCTGCGTGAGCGTGTGTGTGTGTGTGTGTGTGTGTGTGTGTGTGTGTGTGTGTGTGCATGTGTGCGTGTGTGTGTCTCTCAAAAGGATGGATCACTGGAAGATAGAGACCATCTCACATGCCGTAATCTGGGAACTTCCTAAAGAAACAGGCTGCTTTTAACTGTTTGGTACTTTTCATTTTTCCTCAAGCTATGGTACATTCAGATCTGTATTACAAGATTGAATGCTTAGGTGATTGAACACCTAAACATCGAATTTGTAATATAGAAAGCAAAAAAACAGCGAATGGCCAATTTAACCCAGGGAAAGATTTCCCTTGGCCTTTTGCTGGATTTTGCAATTTTGTCTACTTTAGAGCGATCTCAGAGTTGGCATTTTTATTTGTGGGGTGTGGGGGGGCACAGCCTCCCACTTAGTTTGGGTGTGAAGTTTTTTTTTTTTCTGTGGCTGACCGACGTGTTTTCCTGCGTCATTCAACTTATTTGGGTTCGATATTACAAGTTCGATGTTTAGGTTTTCGATCACCTAAGCATTCAATCTTGTAATATAGATGCATACATTCATACAAGAATAATAAGGGCAGAGCTGTAAAAAGGCTGTGTTACAGGTTGTAACTGCCCCAGTACCAGCTTGCAAGAGTGGCCAAATTGGTTGATAGATTGCAAGCTATAAAAACTGTTATTTTCTTTTAAATGTATCGATTCATTATTACTTTGCTACATAGCAAGTCATTGTCCAGTCAAGGCCATTTGTGTTAAATGATACAATGTTTATAAATCCATACTGTGAATGTACATATGAAATACTGTGGCATTCCCTTTCATTAGACAGATATATCTATGTGCACTGTACTGAAACTCCACAGTGAATACATCATACAAAATTACTGTGACAATTTCCAGACTCAGATTTAGAATGTTTCTCATATTATGAAACATATCTTGATTTGATTTCACATATTTGTGTTCATTCTGTAGCATAACTTGTCATAGTGTAGTTAACCCCTTATATGCCATTATTTTGGTACACATGAAAAACTGTCTGTTCATGCAGATTTGCACGATGCCAAAGTACAGCTTGTGCAGCAGCTGTAATGAGCAAAGGGGCATAAGCATACACAGCAGACACACATCCTCTTGCACTGACATTAGGACACATGCTCTAATAATCATGGTTATGATGTGTTACAAAAGAGTCATGATGCATCCTACCCTTTCCACCAGAGTCATGAGGCTATGTACATTCTTATATGGGCTCAGACAGTGGTATTAGATACAAGAGTACAGAATTCTCATCCACTGCCATGCACAGGACACACATTTAGTGTTATGTGATTACTATAAGAGGCCTTGACATCCCAGAAACTTTAATGTAATAGATATCTGGACCTACATACTCCCAACTAAGACTAGTCTGCAGCATAAGCCACCTTTTAACAAGGCCAAAGTGGGGCATGGGGGTGTGGCAAATATGATAAAGGGTGTGGTCAATATGACACTGGCCACATCCCCACCACAGCATCACCAGAAGTGTTAAAGGAGATGCAATATTACAGTTATGGATACAACATTGTGACATTACAGCATACTGAAAACTCAAACCATTTAAATGAAGTGAACTATTATTGCAAAAAACACACATTACTCAGTTATAACAGTAAATAAACTTTAAAGGAATAAAAAAACACACTACTCATTAAATAGACACTTGTTTATTTAAAAAGTTAAAAAATTCATAAACCAACCATGACTATTCAGAAAGAAAACTTAAAAAAATCTACATACCACATACACTCCAAGTATACAATTAAGACTTTTTATTGTCAATTAAAGCTAAAGCAAAGAAAAAAACACAAAATTACATACTGTACCCTAGTACTACATACTGCATGCTAGCAAATTAATGCTAAACAAAGAAAAACACAAAATTACAAACTGCACCCTAGTACTTTATACTGCACACTAGTACACTAAATCACTTTTTTTTTAAAACTGTATTTTGAATTTGATTTTATGGCTTGAAGAAGGGCCCGATTTGAAACAATATTTGAGTAAAAGTCACAACATTTCATCCAGTAATTTACAATCATCATTAGTTCGGCTTTTAACAAGTCCACACTACATCGGTTTCACACATCTGTCCATTTACCTTTCACCAAAGAAAAAACTCTTTCTGCAAATGCATTTGAGGTCGGTATAGATAAAACCCTAGCAATTACCGGATATAGTGTAGTCAGTTCAGGCCCTTCTTTGAAAAGTTTCAGCCACTTGTCTACTGGGGTCAAGCTTGTGTTACATAATGGTTTGAGAAAGGGCCTAATTGCCAAGTAGTCCCTAAAAAGATAATTTTCATCTACATCCTGCAGACTCAGGGCAGTGGTTACATTAAGTCACTGAAAGCAAAGGGCTCATTTAGAGATAATTTAGATAGTGTAAACAAGTAGTTGCTTTCAGTATAATCAAACCACTGTTCCAGGTATTTCACTGCTGTCTCCAAGAACACAATGAAGTCTCTTTTCAGTTTGTTAGCAGAAGTGCTATCTAATGTGCTCATATGTGCCCTAAGTTTCCCTCCAAAGAAAGCACCTTCAGCTCTTGCCTGCAGTTTTTGCTTCAGAGAGACCATTACACAAAAAGTTTCCATGGCAGTAAATGCTGATTTTTCTAATGTACTTAAATGTTCATTAAAATCAACAAAACCAGCACAGAGAAAGTGCAAATCGTACTGGGGCAGTGTAGGCAGGAGCGGCCTTAGGTCAACTGGTGCCCTAGGCAAAAGGGCTCCATGCCCCCCCCCCCACCATACCACCTGGTGCTCCCATCCTGGTCTATGAGTGTAGGCAATTCATTATCATCATGTTCATTAGCTGAAAAGTACTGCTATATCTGCCGGGGGGAGGGGGTCTCCTCTTCTCCCTGGGAGAGGAAATAGGACTGAAGAACTAGGAGATTTTTCACTACTCTCAATGGCTGGGAGTAGTGACAGCCACCTTTTTGGCACATGTCTTAACAGGCTCTCAAATTCCATGCCACAAAACTCAAAGAAATCTTTCAAGTTTCTGGTACTTGTGGCAGAACCTGAGAAGTGGCTGAAAATTTTCATTACAAATACTCCCACATCATATTTGTGCTGCAGCTTTTTTGGCTGCATCGTGAATGATGTGGGCAACACAGTTAGCCTACTGGAGTGATCAGCACTTTTCTTTTAATCTGATATGTACACCAGATTTCTTCTCATAGTTCACACTGGCATTATCAGCCCCATAAGCTGAAATGCTGTTCCAGGGCAAGGAGTCCCTTTCCATAATGTTGGAAGTTAGCTGTGAAATAGCCTGTGCAGATTCATCAGGGTCTTCATAGAAGTCCAAAAGGCCATTCACCACCGCTTCTTCTTTAGAAAAATACTTCACAACAAGTGGAAATAATTTTATGTTCCCCTTGTTGGAAGCATCTGATGAAATTGCAAATGAAGTGCCTGGTTTTTGAAGGTCATGCAGAAGGCATTCCAATGAGTGCGGTCCCAAAACATTTTTGACTATGGCTTCAGCCTTGGTTCCTCCACAAGATAGTTTCTTTGCAGTGTCTGAGTCACTGTAAAACTGGCTGGCCAACTTTACTGCACAGTCCAAGTTGTTATAGGAAATATTGTGCTTAACAGCATGGAACACCTCAGAGGCTTCTGCTACAATGATCCTAAGTTCCGGTCCCTCAAGGTTTGCGTTCCTTGCCCACTTTGTCATTAGGTGAGTGGATTTAGCTTGAAGAATAGCAGTCTTATGTTGTTCAGTTGCCTCATGTTGTGCGACATCGTTTCTTCCACCGTGGGTCACTAGAAATTCTTTCTTGCAGTACCTGCAGAACACTTTGATATCACTGCATCTCTCGATCCAGTCGAATTCTGTTTTCCAAACATCCTGCCACTTGCACATTCTTTTGCTGCTGGTTGACTGTGATGAAGCTGCTGCTCTCTTCATGCTTGAATCTGTACTTACCTGATATGCAACATATTTACCAAAATTGTGTTAGTAGGGTGCAGTAACATACTGCTGCACAGCACAAATGAACTGGCTCAAAAAACACTGGCACACAAAAGAACTGGCTCGAAAAATATTGGCATGCAAAAGAACTGGCTCAAAAAACATTGGCACGCAAAAGAACTGGCTCGAAAAACATTGGCACACAAAAGAACTGGCTCGAAAAACATTGGCACGCAAAAGAACTGGCTTGAAAAACATTGGCATGTTAAAGAACTGGCTTAAAAAACATTGGCACTTGAAAGAACTGGCTCGAAAAACATTGGCATGCGAAAGATCTGGGAAATGGAGCAGAAAAGAGTTATTACAAACAGTTGGAAAAAGGTCAAATAGTAAATGAGGTAATGTAGGGGGCATTTTGGCCATTGAAAACTAACATTAACACAGCTTGTAGAAAATGAAATGCATTCTTTTTACCACCGAACATTCCCACCTCACCCCACCCCTCAAGAAAAAAAAGTTAACCACATTCACTGAACCAAAAAAACACTAAAATGAATGAGAATGCACAGTGGATATCACAGACCTGATTTAGCTTTTGACCACAGCAGTTAAAAGAAATGTATGGCACTTATTTGCACAGTGCAATGATCTATTAATGAACATGTCCAACAGCAGTACTGGTCGTAATCGGATTATAATGAAAACAGTACATTGTTAGTTTATTGAAGACATCACTAAAACACAAAATACAAACTTTGCTAGTTATAAAAGCAAACTACCCTGTAACAACGATATGGTTTAGCACAATCTCAAATTCACTGCATTAACTTCTGAGCAAGCATCTACACAAAAAAAAATAAACAGGAAAACAGTCTGTAAACATTTTAACTTTTAAAAATACTTCTTGCAAGAGAAGTAAAATGAACTACAATGTACAGCAGACTCCATGGGCTCCTTTTACCTCAAAACATAGCAATTAAGAGTAATTTATCCAGCACAGTGATGCAATAAACATGCCCAAGTAAAATCAGCACACCCATATTCACATTACAAGCAAAGCAGGATATTTTAACCTTATTAAAAATGCATAAAAAATTAAATGCACACATTTACAAGTATAAATGAAAGCAATCTTGAAACAGCTTTGGCAAGATGGCAACATGTACCTACTAGAATAATAAATGCACTGCATTAACTGTTAACAACCCCCCTCAAAAGGTAGACTTGTACCACATATACGTTGACTTGCAAGAACTAACAGGAAAAATTATCCAAACAGTATATCCAAGCTTCCTGAAATCATTAAATTGCACACATTACCACACAAAAAAGTGCAAAGTATGCTCAAACATTTTCTTTCTGCAAACAGAAAATACCCAGAATAATCTAGGACAATAGAAATACATCACACTAAATTTATATTTCACTGCCCCCCACAAGAAATAAACAACTTCTATACACACAATTCAGCCTTTTAAATGTAATGCTTCCAAATCATACCCCCAAGAACAATAACAATTACATATACATACAGGTTTTATACCTTTAAAAACTACTACTCAAAAATCTCAAAATAACCACTGCACAGATTTAAATACTGCATACTACATCCCCATCTATGTCTAAACATTAAAAACTTAAATAAAGCACAATATTCCCATTTTAAATAACTAAAGCCACAAAATACTATGTTATGTACTTACCACTATCACAGTTTTTGCTGGGCTAGCTTGCTTCCTTCCTGCTGGAATGGCTAGTTGGATGACTGGCTCTGTCTGCTCAAGTGGCTAAGCTGGCTGGCAGGCTCCCTTGCTGACTGGCAGGCTCCCTTGCTGGCTAGCAGGCTCCCTTTCAGGCTGGCTTCTTTGCTGGCTGGCTGGCTCCTTTGCTGGCTGGCTGGCTGGCTTCTTTGCTGGCTGGCTGGCTGGCTTCTTTGCTGGCTGGCTGGCTTCAGAATTTTCAGATCTTTTTTCCTTTGCAGCTGTAGAGCACTAAAACAAAACTGCTCTACAACTGTGACCTTTATTGGACTCTTCTAGGTAAATCCCGCCTCTCCAATCCTTGCAGCCAATTACTGTTTGAATTACACCACCCGGACCTAGCAGGGAATCCCTCTAACTGCAGGTCTGGGGTGATGACATAGCCGCATTGCCGTGGAAAAACCAGAAGTATTTTCGGCTTTTCCATGGCAACGGCAATTTGCGAGTGTGAAAAGGGGAAAAACAGGACTTTTAAAGTCCCACTGTTAGTGAATGCGGAAAGCGGGGTGAGAAAGCTCAACCCGTGAGTGTCCCGCTGACAACGGGATGGGTGGCAACCGTACATAAGCTGACAGGACAATTTCTTGTACAATGACTACAGACTAGGAATGCCATGAAATGTTTCCGTATTGATTTCTGGGTATAGTTCCATGTCATAGTGAGAGAATGTGGTTGTAAAATTACAGCAATATGTTAAAGCAAACTGTCTTTAATTTCAACCTGCATGAAATTAATGGTAATTATGTTTTATAAAGTTCTGGCACACTTCATGTAGGATTTTCAGTAGAACGTACCTGCTGTGTACACTGTTCTTTGTCAGATAAACAAGTCTTCAAGTTAACCCATCTTATGCAATAGCATTCTTATATCCTCTGTCTCCTATTGCCTTATTCACTCTCCTTCATGGAATGTGAATTGAGGGTTTTAACACATCTGGCCACAACCAGCAATAAATTAGTGATATTTGGCTGAAGAATGTTATGCCCTCTGCAAACAGACTAGATGAAGATCTTTATCCCCAGGGACAGTGCATTGTTATAGTCCATGAAAGATAATAACAGTACATGAACCATGATTTTCACATCCATAGGTGGCAGAGAGCATTTGAACTTCACTGCATTCATCTGGTACAAACAAATAGTCCTATCATCAGCTAACACCTTTTCCTTGGAACTTAGTCTTGCCCAGGATAAAGCTAAGATCATAAATGTGAAAAACAAAATCCAATCAGTCCTCTCCTAATATATGGGAACAATAGAGTGAGTAGAGCAAATTTACATAGCAGATAGTTTTAGCTATTTTTTTGTGTTTTGTTGGCATCAATACAAACTTCAAGTCCTCTAGAGATGACAGTATGAGCATTCATTCATGAACCCCCAATATTTCTGTGGCTTTGTGAATGAACGCCCCAACTCCACTTTCATTTCATCAGTATCTGATGATTGCATCCCTCATGCTTGTGCCCAGGATAGCCATCCCTTTGTTCCATCCTAGTTACAAGTGTGGCCCAAAGAGCAATGTCAAGCATTCTGAAAGGATCTTCTAGTTCAGTGTCTCAAAATATACCAACAGATCAGAAGATTGAGAATAGTTACAGGAGGTCATTAACTGCTGTAATGAGATAAATTTCCATGCTGTGCAATAATTAAACATATGACTGATATGTATACAGCAATATTTAATACGTCAAGTGTGATAACTGCTGTATATGGGCAGCTTTATCATTTACTTTCTAGATGAAAAGGATGTTTAAGACACGGTGATAATTCTCCATGGAGTTTGTATCCAAAGTGGATTTCATGAGGATTGATATAAGTTATGCTTCTTTTAAGACAGACGAAAAGACCCCAGAACACAGGAAGAACTGAACAATCTGGAGGATAATGAGGTCTAGTGAATCAGGGTAATATCTCTTATGCCTTGTGGGTTAGGAACAAACACCAAGGTGGTTAGACACATCACTGAGATGATATCCCTTAGTTCATACTACTCCAGTTTGTTTAAAATCAGCTCAGCATACATCTAGATCACGAGTCTTGCACATTTTGCAGCATGCAATGGCCAAATCCTAAGGGAAATAACTCTTCAGCTGTGGCTACCCTGTTTGAAAATATGTAACATCCTCATAGTCAACAGAGAAAAACACTCTGGGGATGATCACACAGGCTGGTCTGCACATTCTGTCAAAAACACAAAAGACAGAAACTGTATTTTGTGTTTTCTAACCTCACTAGACAAAAATGTGTCCTTGTTTTGCAAAATTTCTATCTAGTACCAAGGATAATGCTCATCCTCTCCAAGGTTATCCTAAAGAAGGTGACACATACCCAATCTCCATTCTGGTCTTCACCCTAGTTTATGTATTATTCTTTAATTCAAGATAGCATTAAAGTTTACATGAGAAACTATATGACATGAAGGGGCAAGACCAGATGACGTTACAGGCAACCCAAGTCTATGTAGTGGCTTGGGCATCTGTATTAGATGGCAGGGAAGAATGGAAGAGAGTGGATGCTGTTTGTTTGCCCATTCTATATAGGGGAGCTCTGTCTGACCACATAGGCAACACCTAGTGGGAGCACAAGGTGTCGACCTTCTGAACCTTGAGTATATTGAGCATGAGGTAACATGTGAGACCACACTGTGTGCCAAGAGAACTCTTTGAAGGGCAGCTATGGCACAGAAGAACTGTGGCAGCTGAGGGGGTGCTCTGCCAGGAGAAGATTATACCACACCACAGGAGGAGAAAGGCTTTATTACTCCCTACCGTCCTGCTCTGGCTGAAATCAGGTAGTTCATGTGGCATTAATTGGCAGGAACAAATGGGCAAAAAGACTCTTACCTGCCTTTGAATCATACCTCTCAACCTCTTAGAGCAAGAAATCTGGACACAGCCATAAATAATGGAGGGACAGACACCCAAAATTAGAGAGAATTTTTAAATATTGCTCTTATAAACTTAGAAAATTGGCATAATAACAGGGTTTGCATTAACATGAATTTTCTGAAGAGTATGAAGACTGAAATGTAAATGTCTGTTATTATTTTCTGACTTCATTTGCCAGAGAAAGACAATTTTATTAGAAACAGACCAAAAATATGATCTAACATTCTGGATATTCTATGTAAATCTGGACACCTAGGAGGTATGCTGTGAATCCCTGGCTCCTACATCTCCAAAATGAATGGACTAATTGGGTGCAAGGAGAGGAGCCTCTGATCTCCATCCAGTGTTGCTGCTGCACAAAATAATTTCTATAAAAATAATAATTAATAAATATATACAAACAAACAAACAAATATGTAAATAACATCTGTATAGTATAGTAGCCCTAGGGCATAAACTCATTGAGATTACCTGATCTATATCACCAGTATATCTGAATCATCCAAACTGAACAACCCTAAGGAATTTTTTTTATTGTTTTTGCTAAGAATGTCACAATTTCTGATTTATAAACTTTTGCATGTAATATTATCCATTTTTGGAATCCAAACTGGAGAAAGGTTAAGCCTAAGGTAAATGTACATCTCCATCTTACTGAATCCAACATCGTCATTAAACTGCCATCGTTTCTTCTTGTTCTTCTTTTGGCTTTTCCCATTTAGGGGTCACCACAGCAGATCACCTGTCTGCTCATGTTTAAGCAGTCAAAAACTTTAGCTATATCCTCCGACTCAACAGTATCCACTTATCTCACTACTGAAATGCATTTAACTATCTAAACTCAGCATAGTTTCTACTTAATATCTGTTGTCAGACTTGTATCACATTGTTCTTCCCCTACCCAAGACATTATATAAGTCTTTAACATTAACTGTAATATCTTGTCTAACATTTTGTAATTAGCCCTTAATGGAAATATTTATCTCCAGTTAACTAATGCCCTTCTTTCTTCATTTTTTTTTATATAACAGTGATGTAATCCCCACACAAACTTCTTCCTGCCCTTATATATTTCTGCTAAACCATTTATAAATCCCTCTTCAAATTAATTCTAACTGCATAATTTACAAATCTCTATAAAACTGATATTGCAGGCTATCAGAACAGGTATAATAAGCATAGAAATGTTCCCGTGCAGTGATCCTGTTAAGCTTTGCTGATGCTTCAGTTTTTCATACATTGAGATGTCTTAAACTCTTTCGCAGTACTATAAACATTTCCCTCTTTTTTTCATCTTACTCACATTTAATGTCTTCTTCAACTTTTGAGCAGAATCTTGATGGACGTCTGACAAAAAACAATGTTGCAAATTTCAACCCCCACATTCATTAAAAAAACTAAAGATAAATCTTTCTTCTTTTCTTGAACAAATTTGTGATAGTTTGGTTCCCTTCCTTCGTATGCAACTCAGATGCCTGGAAGACCATTCCTTTAGGCTTCTGTAATTCTGCTTAAGACGCTTTTTATTAAATTAAATTTTCAAGGTATCTCAATTATTTTGCTGTTACCCTCACCATTGCTTAAATTTTCTGTACTCCCAATTTTCTTTTTTTAGTCTATACCTGCATGTCCTTCCTCAGTGTTATTCATTTCATATTCTCCCACCTCTCTTCCTGTGAGTAATACTGTTCCCTAAATTTGACTGCTTTGTCCACACCGTCTTCATTGTCTGCTTCTTTTAACTTTGTGCAGTACGCATTATAAATAGATTTATTAGTACTTTCTGCCTGTCTCTGTTTCAATACTTTAATTATCCTGAAATGTCATTTTCTACATTTCCCAGATAGATTTTTCACATTATTACCAAACATGAAATCAGTTCCTTTGCTTAAATGTCCTCTCTTATGTGTCACCTCTTACCTGCGTAAATTGCAACTAAAATTTTAATTGTAGTATATTTTTCCCTACTCTGTATCTATTTTTTTTTCAAATTTTCTGCAACCTCTTCTTTTTCAAGACTTATAAAATGAAATTTAACTCATCCCCTCCAGTGGAGCTCAGACATTTGCATTTTAACTTCCAATGGGTGGAGCCTAAGCTATCTGATAAGATCAAATTATGTCTTCATATTTCAAAAAAAAAATGTTCATATTTCCAAAAATGTACTGAAGGTGTTACTAAAGAAGTATAAATAGCAAGGTCTTCAGCACAAACTATTTTATAGTGGTAGTATTCTTTAGGTTCTAGGTCTTAAAATGCATTTTATAAATCATAGTAGCCATAGTAACTATTAAGTGTGTAATATTTTGTAAACAATTTACAATATCTCAGTAACGACTCAACTTATGCACATACTGTCAGCAGCATATTGCTCATCCAGCTGAGGGCAATCATAGGAGGCTAAACAGTTGTCTATGCCACTTTTTTGTTGAGATATTTAGGGAAATATGAAATTTATAATGACATAAATAAATGCATTTTATATCAACAAAAATTAATATTTCTTTACCTGCATTAGACAGAGGCCACATATTACTGCAGTTGTATTGTCCATCATAGAACCTTAAGGAAGAAATCTTTCAAAAACTTCTATAGACTGTATTTTTAGAATTATTAATGTAAATATGATTAAGCAATATTGGATGCCTACAGCCAGCAGTAGGATGTATCACTAGGCATTAAAGAGTTAACATTTTCAACCCTTGCTTTATCTTTTATTTTTTTTTTTTAAATTCTTTATTGCATTTTTCAATAATAAACAAACACAAGAACGCCATAAGACACATATATGTTACATCTATGTAGTAAAAAACATAAACATGAAGAAAAGGAAAAACATAACTACCATGAGCTAACTAACTATATACAAATGATCTTTTATAATATCCCATGCAGTCCCTTCTCCATAAAAAAGTTATTATTCACATTTTTCTTCCAAATACAAGGGAATTGACTGTTATTGTCAATTGTTTCTTACTATGATAGAAAAATTCTACTTTTGGGGGGATTCATGAAAGCCTACGCAATACTTTTTCCATGTGCACTTTGCGGTGTAATGCTCAAGTGTTTGTGGCAAGTTTTAGATTCATTAAACTTTGTGTAGTGGCTCACACTCATGCACAAACAGGGGAAACCTTCATGTCATGCAAATGGCAGCATAAGTAGCTGAATTGTATGTTAATGAAGCTAACCATCATGGGGGAGCGATCCAACAAGCTGTAAGCAAGCCACGTAGGCTCTGTGTTCCTGTTGCCTGTATATTTGGAAACTTTTTGAACGCAGCCATGGAAAGCAGTCTACATAGAAACAGGAACAAATAAAAGCTCTTACAATTTGTTTAGAACTGACCTCAATATGTAATCCCACACATATTATGACCTAATTACACACTGTGGATGCTAGAATATCAGAGTTACAAAATAAAAAATGCACTTTTAAGGGCCATGACATTAATGCACTTTTTGCTCCCCCAGCTCCAAAAGAAAATGTAATTGTACATAATACAGACTAATAAAATGTTTAAACATCAAGAAACAGAGTATTATATTGTACTGTAAGCATATGTAGTGTGTAGAAGACATATGCACAAAGTAATAACTTCCCTTTTGTTTACAACATTGTGCTCCCATGCAGTTTCTCTGCTGACATAGTTGCTAACTGTATAGAATCCTGGCTGTCAGCATGGTGAAGATGCAAATTAGGTAAAAACTCACTGGAATTACTGAATCTCAAAAAAGAATAACCCTGTAAGATGTTCACTTTGTGTAGGCATTTCCATGGTGTTTTTGTTTTCAATAGATGTCAACAGTGAATGATGACATCAGGTGTGTGTGTGTGTCAGGTTACGCTTTCAAAGTTGTACAGGTCAGTCTGTGGAAGGTGAAAGTGCATGTGACCTATGTACAAATCACAGGCTGTGTCTCATCCCTCAAATTTTGTTATAAAATGTGTCTGCTCTGTCCATTTCAAATAATGTTTGTACATTGTTATGTCCTTGTTTGCATAATGGTGCGCATAGCACACCCACAGGAAATAGAGGAATGAATGGCAGCTTTTGTTGTGCTTGTCAAGTTAATAGTCCTGTGGCAACACGTGTATGTGTAGGGCTTAAATGCATATGGTCCTGGGTTCAAATATATGGTGGGAAAGCTTTCTTTGTTATACTCAATGTTTGTGTGATACCATGGGAATGGAGGAAAGTAATTGCAATTTTGCCATGCTTTATGTGTACATAGCTGCGCAGGGGTGAGCGGAAGTGAATGGAGATTTGCCTACTGCAGTGATGAGCAAGAAGCAGGTATGTGTAATAGATGCTAATTACAGTATAAGCAGGTGAATTCCATTTTCATGAACCAATCTAACACAGCGCAGCTATTCAACATGTTATAAAGCATCCATGTAACCTCCATTCTTGTTTTTCCTAAATACTTCAATACCATTGGAGTACACAAGGACATATGAAAATGTTAGGGGCTGCTGCAGCTTTGCTACACATTTATGTGCTACAGGCTGAAGTCAGTGCTGCTGGTGCTAATGACAATAGGCCTGGCCTAGGCCGAGAAGGAGAAGGTTGTTCAGGCCCAGGGTAACTTATCAGATGCTAAATGACCTGGAGGTTGTACAGCACTACAGGCCGGACAGTTACACCTTACAAGAATTCTGGGAGCTCTGCCACCCTCATCTCAGTGCCAGAACCAATCAAGGGGAACCCAGCTCAGTGGAAACTAAGGTATGTGCAGCCCATAGAATATTAGTTACCGATACTTTTCAAAGACCAGCTGGGGGCATGATGGATGTGTCACAGACATCAACATCCAAGATCCTTCACCAATTCCTGGATGCTATGCTCATACATGCCAGTGAGCACATATGTTTTCCCCGTATTTCTGAGGAAAGAGGCAGAAATATGCAACAGTTCTACTCTGTAGTGCACTACCCTGAAGTACTGGATGCCATAGATTGCACTCATGTGCACATCAAGGCACCACCTGATAAGTAGGGGACAACCTACATGAACTGCAAGGGATACCATTCCATCAACTGCCAAGTCGCATGCAATGTCTAGAGAATAATCTTGAATGTGTGCGCTGGCAACCCTGGCAGTTATCATGACACCCATATCTAGCTCACATCGCAGCTGTATCAGATGTTTGCTAGAGGGGACATCCCACAGGGCTATTTACTGGGGGATGCTGGCTAAGCACTGGAACCAAGAGTGATGAGACCTATCAGAAGTGCACACCCACCCATGGAACAATGCCATAATGAGGCACATGATCAAACCAGAAATATCATAGAGCATATTTTTCTGCTGTTTAAGTCATGGTTCTGGTGCCTAGATACATCTGTTAAAGCCCTCCAATATAATCCAGATAGATGTGCACAAGTCTTCACAGTTTGTGCTATGCTACACAATCTGATCTTGTGGACACAGCTGCAGCAGGACCACCTGGAGAAGGAACACACAAATGCGTAGGTCACCACAGCCTTAGTCAGAGGAGGGTGCAGAGGAGGAACAACCAGCTGTTGTGCCTGTAGGCAGATGTAGGTAGCTCAGTATGCCCTTGCTTTGGCTAAAAGGCAACACATAGCACATTCACTGACCACCTAGGTTTCTGATACTTTTCTCCTACCTGCAGACATATCAAAATTGATGCCAGACAACTCACACAGCCTGTACCTTCCCATGTACTGACTGTGTACTGCTTGCACCAGACACTGTCAGCCCTGAACTCAAAATGTGTCCACTGCTGCATTTGCAAGGAAAGTCTTGAACCTAAAGTGTATGTTTCAAATGATATTATGGGATATCATAGCCTCAAAGGTTCATAGGTATTTACTAGGCTGATGACCACAAGGCCCTTTTTAAGCCTAGGCATGCATCCCAAATTTCAGATAAGTTCTGATACCCTTGAAAAGTGTAAGCAGGGGTTTGTGACAAACCAAGGATCAATTTCCTGTTCCCCATCCATTTGTCCAAGTTGCACTTGAATTGGATTAGGGAGGAACTCTGTTTCATATGCATGGAGAGCCTGTTTCATAGATGGGGTAGTCTCAGGGATACATACCTTTCTCACCAGCAGGTCCTATTTATATCACAGGCAAGGTTTAAGTCTTTAGAATGGGTAATTCTGGTGATGTTTGTTTTGTGGATATGCAAGAGGTCCATCTGATAATATCCTGTATACCAGGCATAGATCTCCCCTCAAAAGCCTGTAGGAGACAGAATACAGGGATAGGGCCTTGAAGGGTTCCTATTAAATGATCGAAGAGGGATTATTTCTAATGCATCTTGATTGAACTTGAAAGCACAAAAAGGTAAAATAGCAAAACGACATATAAGCAAATTCTTTCCCTGGGAAAGAAGTTGCTTAGCCGCTTCCATTACTTTGCCATTTTCATGACTGTGCAAACTCAGAGTTGGTATATTTAAGTGGGGGGGGGGGGTAAAGCCCCCCACTTTATGTAATGTTTTAATTTTTTTTTTGTTTGTTTGTTTTTGTGGCGCAGCGATTTTTTTCCCTTGGAAAAAAATCACTGTTCTAAGCATTCGAGATTGTAAGCTTTTGCTTACATGGGTTCGATAAATCATCATTCACTTTTTTAAGCATTCAATGATTTAACATAGACCCGGCCTTGAAGTGGTCTGCATAGGACATTTTACTTGCTACCTGTATTCTTTTAGTGAAGAATGTCTCTAGATGTTACAATTGTTGGATATGCCTGGTTAAGTACATACCAAAGGGAGCATTATACTCAATGGTAGGTCTGATGAATGCTGAATACAGTGGATCAATGACTTCCTTGGACTTAGATGCCATACATTTGTTAAAGTTGAGCAACATAGAATGATTTCCTCACTACTGTAGACACATGGTGGTCAAAGGATAGATTACTATCTATGTGTGTCCCTAAGTTCTTGCCTACTGGGTCAACATTAAGGGGCTTGCTGTCAATATGATTGTTAACAGGGGTGGATGACTTCCCAAAGGATACAATTATGGATTTCTTAGCATTTAGTTTTAGTTGGTGGCTCTGACAGCAGTTGTTTGTCTGTGTCAGCCCCTCTTGGAGAACATTTGTGTCAGTGTGGGATTCAAATACAGCTCCTAATTTGCAATCATCTGCAAATTTAGTCAGCCAGAGACCATTGACATCAGCTTTGACTTCAGAGAAGTAAACGCCAAAGAGGAGTTGTCCAAGGACTGATCCCTGAGGGACTCCACTTATGACTGAGCTCTTTGGAGAGATGGTCTCCCCAGGTCTAATTTCTTGGGTCCTGTTTGTGAACCAGTTCGCTATCCAGTGGGTGACATACAAGTTTGTACCTAAACTCTTGATTTTGTTGAAACTGCCTGAGTGGGGTATTGTGTCAAATGCTTCAGCCAGGTCAGGATAGGCAGCGTGAACCATTTTATCCCTCACCCATTGCTATGGTTACCTTCTCAAAGATATCCACCAGGTTGAGTAGTATATTTAGTAAGTTGGAATAGTATTTAGTAGGTTGAAACAGTAATTAGGTAAATAGTGCTGTAGATTTGTGCAAAAAGTACTTTAACACTTGACAGCAGAGAGAACTTTAGTTTACTTATATGTGCCCATTAGTATATCGTAGGCCTCAGGTTTCAAAGATTCATATTTCTACTTCTGAAGTATTCGGATGCTCACTACATGGTCTTATTTTTGCACCATACCTTTGTACTGGAAAATCCATAAAGAGAGAAGTTAGACAGTAATGCTATACATTGCAGTTTATGACTTCACAGCCCTTTCCAAGATCAAACAACAGGCAGGAAGCAGAACAAAGAGAGTAGCAACAGCATCACATCCTTGTTTGTGCCATAGAAGTAACAACTCTGCTTACACATAAAACAACAGCCTATGCATGTTCATGACATAAAAATACATGAGCTTCCCCAAGAACAGTGTAGCCTTGCTTGTACCAATAACAGTAGCTCAGCAATGGCCCCCCCAAAAGAACAGTATATTGCTGTTTGCGCCATCTAACCTGGCCTTCACTTGTTGGCAAATACATATCATCTAACTCCCAGTTAATATCTGCACACATTTTAAGACCAAGGATGTTGAATGCCTTACAAACTTGAATGTCTGACAGTACTGTTCAGATAACTGATGAAGTACCAAGAAACACAAACAAGTAAGATAAAGCTGTATATCTGCAAGCAGAATCCTAACAGGTTGTGTGATCAGTAAGTGCACTGCGCCAAAACATAATAAAGAGGGTTAAAAGTACAAGTCACAGCTGGAGATCTCATAGCAGTGTACATTCAGATGCATTTTTTTGTGTGAACAATGACTTCAATTCTTTGCTGCAAAGCTGTTTGTGTGGCAAAGAGGGCTAAGGCATCGATCATGTTTTCTGAATCTGCAGTGGTATGAGAGTTCAAAAACTGAACTATGCAGAAATATCTGATAAGTAGTATCATTCTGTAGTATGCATCTCATACCTTGCTATTGCTCAGTTCACATATGTCTCCCTTTCCATTTATTTTTCCTAACTTTCTTTTGTTTTTATTCCACTGGTTTTGTGATGCTCCACATAGCGCAAACAAACTGCAAGTTTGGCTGTGCTTATGTGGATTTTGTGAATAGCTACATTTCTGAAACTGGACAACCTAGGAAGCAGACAGGCAGGCATACAAACAGGATACATTCAATAAATGCTTTTGCCCATCACGAAAACCTAGCATGGATTAACTATCACACATTAACAATGCATCTCGAATTTGCACACTGCTTACCTATAAGCAAACAGCTGTATCTCGCATGTACGTACACTTAGTTAACCATAGTGCAAATCTGCTGCCAATGCATACCTTTCAACTGTTTAGATTATTGTAGAATGTCCTGATTTTTGCATCACATTTTTGCCCTGCTCCTCCTAAAAATTTGGTTTTCTAGCAAATAATTTGAAAATACTTGAGTATTGAAGCCAGAAAGTAGTGATGGACATTTGAATTTTAAAACTCCTACACTTCAGACAATTCACTTTAATTCAAAACATGTCATTCTGTCAGCTGTATAAGTTTGTAAGAGCAGTATGTAAAACATGTCCTTATGTTGGGTCCTTTTTCAACCCAATATGTATATCTTTGTCCAGATTTCTTGCTATAAAAGGTTATGAGTTATGGCCCAATGTGCTGTGGGAATGTGTATATGATGCTATCTGGTTTCAGTCCATGTGTTAGCCACACACCCACAAGCATTAACAACTCTGGGGTCTCAGTTTATTTTTTCCACACATATATCAGCCCCATGACAAAGTGTAATTTATAATGTTATGGACAGTGCCAGTTGCCAGTGCTCACAACCTTGCTCTGCTAAACACAAGCATCCTAATATGCCCAATAAGGGTACTTGTGTTGTTACACAGCTAGACTGCTAAGCAGTTTAGTGCTATTAGGCTATTAGCCTCATATGACACTAGGACTTTATGTGCCTATGCAGGCCTCCCAAGCTTTTTTTCCTCACATGTCCTGCTGATATCATCTACTATAAGTTAACGTGCGCACCTGTATAAGTCAGACTTGTTCCATGGTGCATGCATTAAGTACTGTGTTCTGTAGATTGTGCACTTAAATAGGTAGCGTTTCTGTTCTCACTTCAGTTGACTGTGTGTGTGTGTGTGTGTGTGTGTGTGTGTGTGTGTGTGTGTGTGTGTGTGCGTGTATGTGTATGTGTGTGTGTGTGTGTGTGTGTGTGTGTGTGTGTGTGTGTGTGTGTGTGTGTGTGTGTGTGTGTGTGTGTGCAAGTGCGTGTGTGTGCCTTTGTGTGTGTAAGGGTCCTATAACTTGATATCACAGAGAGCATTTTATATCAACAGGTGGGACACATATCTTGCCCTCAACAGACACTGCTGATGTCATCAGCTGTAAAGGGTTGTCTGACACAATGTAAGTCAGACTTGTGCCATGGCATGGTTGTTACATTCAGTGATCTGTAATCTTTGTACTTGCATAGATAGGGGCTCTATTCTCACTGCAGTCAACTGTGGGTTTTTGTGTGTGTAAGTCAGCTGCAGCTTGATATTACAAACAGCATTTTACACTACCAGGTGGGAAACTGCTATTCCCATATGCTCAACAGACAATACTGATATCATCAGCTATATCAGAGTATTGGATATGCATGTATCTCACCAGGGAATGATCAGACAGTGGCCTGGATGTCAGGTAGACATCACATTATGTGATACAAGACAGATTGAAGTGACATGTGTTTTAATCTGTATACATACATGATGACATGATACTGTACAGTTCTGATGAGATTATTTTACAGTGCTGTCATGCAATCGAGAGATCTGAATGTGATGGCCTGACTTGTGATGTGCACCATGTGTTTATACTGGATAATCTTTAAAGAGAACAGTTAGAAAGTAATGAGATATATTGCAGTTGTTGACTTCACAACCCTCACAAAAGAATACACAATAGAGTAGTGAAATGATGATGCTATTAACTGCACAACTTGGCAAGGCAAATATAAATCACAGGTACAATTATCACTTAAACAGCACAAATGTAGGCATACTAAGCAATAATCTAGCTAAGTGCCTTGTACATCATACAGAAGGTTTTAGTTTCCCTGAATCCAAAATAGAGAAATCATGGATATGGCACAGTTATCATCACTTGCACAGAGTGTTGCAGGGGGGGGGGGGCAGGAGGCTTAGGCTGACAACAAAGGTTGCTGAGTGTGTGTGCATAAGAACAGTGAAGCAGGCAGGCTGAACCATGTAACTGTTGTGTGCATGTTCCTGTAGGGGTACTCCATGTGAAAGTGATGTGTGACAGTGTGCATGAACACAGCCAAGCTCAGTGCTAGCTCTACATCTTGGTATGTTGGACAGGTGTGAGCTATGCATGATAGAGTTGTCAGTTCATTGTTGTAGCCCCTGACCAAGAGACCTGCCTCTGCCAGGAGATGCAGTGGCACCTCTATGCCCAAGGTCAGATGCAGTACTACTATCTCAATGTGACTGTTGCCTGCTGGACATGGTCCCTTCAAGGGAACACCAGGGACCACAATCCTATGGCCTGCCACATCTAAGTGTCAACAGTATACTTCCTGATGGAGCACGGGAAGTACTGCTACTATGGGAGTGTGATTGGGCATGGCCACATTGGCTAGAAGCAGATGGTGTGTCTGACCTATGCCCATGTGGATGACATCCCCCTCCGAGCAGATGTGTCATCACAGACACTGCATGGTCCATGATATAAATCCCTTGTTCCATCACAGACACTCCATGTTCCAATGTGTCATTCAACTGATCCATTGAATTGTCTACATGGTGGAGGAAGTCACGGATGTCAGACTGTGCCACATCTAGAACCTGAGCATTTGTCTGGATCACCTTTTAGAATGTGCCTGTACCTCCATGATGGCCCTAAACATCCATTGAGTGACACAGGAAGAGACACCTGCACCAGGTTGAGGAGGGACAACAGGCCTCCTCTGAGCATGCCTATCAACTCTCCTATGTGACACTTCACCAACACTCTGGCTACAGACAGATTCATCAGGCACTGAAGCCACAGTAGACACACTCCCCTGATCAATGTCCTCATCTTCCACCTGTTAAATATCTCTGGCCTCAGTGAATTGGGTAGGTATAGGCCTACTGGCAGTGTCCGGAGAAAATGAAGGGTGTCATTAGATGTCAACCTCTGTGCCAGATTCAACCTCTATACCCTTAACTGTGTCACAGTTTGGCAATCATCATCATCAGTGTCTGTTGAGACACTGACATCAGGTGTCAGAGTGCCCATACTCCCACTGTAACACTCGCCTGTGATAAAAAGGGAGAAACATGGGAATGCATTAATACCTACACTACTATGCTGCAATATATGCTGAAAAAGTACACTGCTATCACTATTACAGACTGTACAGCAATACATACGAGGAGCCTGAAAGGACACATTATGAGATATCTTGAAATTTGCCAGCAGTACTGACATAAATGTATTAGGCCTACCATCTGCAGGAGGCTTGCCTCACTGTACTGTTGATGGTCCTGAAATAAGTGAAGCAAGAGGTAATGGCAACATCATTACATTTAACAGTAAATTAGGGGATAATACATTTACATCTCTATATCTGCAGTACCTCAAATGTCAACAAGAATGTGGCTGACAACTTCAAATTAAGCTTATGACTCTAGCAATCCTAAATCCAACCACCCAACAAACAACTGACACAGACATATACATTACTGAAATGATTTGACTATGCCACACTATTCTAATTATTATCTAACAAAATATACCTGGAAACTCCTCTTAGGATGCAGGCATTGTGCCCACATCCAGAACATACTATGCTGAGGATTGCTGGTAGAGGTCTGCGTTGGTAATGTTCACCAGGAATTCTTCAGTGAGAGAGGGTTCTGCATTAGGCTCTTTACCTGTGTCTTGATGACTGTGGGCCACTGCAGCTGTATGTCTATGTACAGTGCAGCAGTTACCATGTCTGTGGCTCTGTGATTCACCAGTTCATGCATGCGACTATGTTGCCCAACAATGTTAATGCTGGCCACTAATTTATCCCAGAGGGCTGTACGTTCAGTCATATTGGCCCGCCCCCTGGACAGCAGCACAGCAGCATGTTGCCTTAAGGCATCAGTTATCAGATTATTCTCTGCATATGTAAATGGGGGCCTACGATGAGTGGCCATATTGTGTCCTACAAGACAAAAGAATGATAATACATATGAGGATCACATAACTACAGATTAACGGTTTACAGATAAAGCAGTAAAGGAAGACTTTTTGTATTCCCCCTCGATAAACATGAAAGAGTCTGCATATTTCAAAAAATAACAAGAAGGAGAATACAAAACAAGGAAACTACCAAGAAATGCATATCCTTGTTTGTGCCATAGCAGTAAGGAAAATATGTTCACCCATCCAAAATGACAGTCCAGTCTAGTTAGTACCCTAGCACTAACTTATCTTTGTTCCCCCCAAACAAAATGACAGTCTAAAGACTCATTGTGCTAATAAAACATCTTTGAAGTGGTAAAAGTGCTACAAAAGGATTTGTCCATGTAGTGTATGTACATATTTATAACACAGTATTCCCTTTTCAGGTATTGTCAATACTGTGCCCTGTGAAATAACTTGACAAACAAGGCCATGCCATCATTACATGTCTAAGAAATGCATGCAGATTAAAGTGCGAACACCATTAGTTCACATTTATTCTTAACTACATTCCAGCATATGCGTTATGTAGGTACCAAAATGGAAACATACCTGCTGATGTGCAGTATTCCTCTGCAGAGATATAGTGTGAAGAAATAGGGTTGTCTTAGTGAGTTAAACAATGTACTAATTATCCTCAACATCAGTTTGGTTAACTACACTTTAGCCTTTTTTATAGTGGAGTACATTATGAATGGATTGCATCTGTCATAGTCTGTGTTCCAGAAATCCTAAGTACTGCATAAGCAAGTGGATTGTATGCTAATCAACCAATCTTGTGAAGCTATTGAACAAGATATAAAGCATCCATGCAGACTCGATGCTGTTTTTTTCTAGGGATTTCATAAAGTGTGGAGTATAGACACAGCATTTACAAGGTAAGTCCTGATCATGTACTGCAATGTATAACATAATTCATAGATTCATAAGTCAGTACTAGACTATTGTCCTAGGGCCTATATAAGCCTAGCCAAAAGGTACCCTGGCTTTCGCCACCCAAGAAAATTATTTTCATGTGCCCCTGTCAAGCAGAGCCACAGAAGTGATCCCCAGGGTGAATTTCCTATCTCCCATCCAATCATCAAGATTTTTTTGAAGAGTGCTAATGAGGAGCTTTGTTTGATATAGATAAGTAGTTTGTTCTGGAGTATGGGAAGTCTCTGGGACAGGAATCTATCCTTCCGGCATGTTCTGTTTATTGTTGTGACAAGGTTTAGGTCCACAGAGTGTGTAGCTCTAACGGATTGGGATTTCTTTAAGTGGAGCATTTCCAACAGCTCTGGGTTTGACATAGCTTTGTGTGTTAGGCAGAGATTGCCTATGAGTAGGCGATATGCGATGGAGTAAAGCTGGTGTTTTATGAGATGGTCTGCGTGGGGCATCTGTTTGAGGCTGGTAATCCTATTTGTGAGGTATTTCTGTGGCCTTTCCAGTTGTTCTAGATGTCTTGTGAGGTGCATACCAAAAGGGGCGCTGTATTCTATAATGGGTCTAATGAGTGATGAGTAGAGGGGAACAATGATTTCTTTTTTCCTGGATAAGAAACCCTTTGTGATGAGGTGTACCAAATAGAAGGATTTCCTGACTACTGTGGTGATGTGATTTTCAAAGGAGAGACTACTGTCTACATGTGTCTCAAGGTCTCTTATCACACTTTTGGTTTTAAGTAGACTACCCCCTATGTGGTAGTTCATCGGTACAGAGTTTTTACCAAAAGGGATGACAATGCACTTTTTGGCATTGAGCTTGAGGCCATGGCTTTGACACCAGGCATCTGTCTCACTGAGGCCCTTTTGTAGGATGTCCACATCATTAGGAGTTTCGATTATGGCTCCTAGCTTGCATTCATCTGCGAACTTCATTAGCCAAAGACCTTCTTTGTTAGCCTGTACTTCAAAGAAGTAGATACCAAACAGGAGAGGACCCAGGACTGAACCCTGTGGTACTCCACTTGTCACTGGTATGAAGTCGGATTTGGAGTCTGCTACTTTTACAGCGTGGGTTCTGTCAGTGAACCAGTTGGCAACCCACCTTGTGACATAGGGAATTCTACCTAGTTTAGTGAGTTTATCTATAATTCCATAGTGGGGGATGGTGTTGAAAGCCTTGGCGTGATCTAGATAGGCTGTGTTAACCACCTTACCCTCATCTATGGCTTTGTTGACCACTTTAAAGAAGTCTGTCAGGTTTAGGAGACATGATCTGCCTTTTACAAACCCGAACTGGGTGGGGTCCAGAGTTTGGAGATTACCAATGTCATTGTTTATAAGTTCCATGATGATACGTTCCACAGCCTTGTAGAGCATGCTCATCAGGCTAATGGGGCAGTAGTTCCCAGCATCTGTGGAGGCTCCCCCTTTATGGAGTGGGATGACCATTGCTGTGCACCATTCAGTGGGTACAAAGTCTGAAGTAAGGCTATGATTGAACATGGTACTTAGGTGGGGTGCCAGTTCGTTCTGTAGTTCATGTAGAACACAGCCTGGGATGTTGTCAGGTCCCATGGATGCTGTGTTCTTGGCTTTGAATAGTGTGTTTTTTACCTGCGCAGCCATGATTATAGGAGATTTGCATTCTTCCAGTACAGAGATGGGCCCATTAGTGGGTGAGAGGGGGGTGAAGTTCGCATTGAACGTATCTGCCAGGATGTTGGCATTATCAATTGGTTCTGTATATTTAGTGCCATTGTGCTGTAACTCAGAGCAGATCTGAGTGTTGCCATTGAGATTCTTGATATAGCTATAAAATGCTTAGTGGTTGTCTTTAGAATCAGTAGTAATTTTGTTTTCATAACTAGCTTTGAAGGATTTTATGAGGGATCTCAGCTTCTTACTGAGGCTGACCAGGGAGTTCCTCCAATCATGGGATTTTACTCTTTTTTGCAACAGTTTTTTTCTTCTGTTGTAGAGTTTGTTTATGGCAGGGGACCACCAGATTGACTTCTTTTTTTGGAGAATAGCATCTTGGTTCTGTTAGGGATTGCACGTTCCATGCACTCATGTAAGTGCTTATAAAGTGCATTTTTGTAGGATTCAACAGTCATACCTCTATTGCCCATATGCATGGGTGTCATGAAGTTTGCCACTTCTGTCTTAAGAAGCGTGAAGCTGGCTTTGAAGAAGTTTTTTATGGTATTTCCCTAATTGGGGGGGGGGGTGTGGGGCAGGATGTGGATGTCTAGGGTGATTAGCTTGTAGTCGGAAATGACCAATGAGGAATTGATCTCTGGTGTGGGACACCGGTTGGCCATGTTGGTAATGCCAGGTCTAGGATATTGCTGCCCCTGGTGGGGGTGTGGATAATTTGATCCATGTCGTTGGAATTGATGAATTCCAGAAAATGTTGAGCAAAACAGTTGGTACATGAGTAGTTTTCCCAGTTAATGGTAGGGTAGTTGAAATCACCCATTATTAGAGTGTTGGGTTGTACCTTAATATTTTCCAGTGTATCAAGAAAAGAGGAGTGGGAATCCTGGGGCATGGTGGGGGGTCTGTAGCAAGCTACAATCTGGATTGCAGTTTTGCCCAGAGTTAGTTGAACTTGGATAATCTCGGATGCATTATGCTGAGCAACTATCTTGGAGGTGTGGATATTCTTAATGAATATGGACACGCCTCCACCTTTAATGTTTCGGTCCAGGTTTGGTGGCCGAAAGGTGTGGTATGAATTATAGCCTTTTAATGCAGTGGTGCTCTCTGGAGCTTTGAACCAGGTCTCTGTCACTGCACAGATGTCAATGTTCTCCATTTTAAGGAGTGCCTCGAGTGAGTGCATTTTGAGGTTAAGACTTCTAGCATAGAGGAGCATTACCCTCAGATTTTGTTTGCTTGTACCTGTTACGGTGGTAAATTTGTCATTTGAACCTTGCCTAAAAAAGGAACTATAGAGGTGGCAAGAGCCATAGCCAGTATCCAGAATCCCAAGGGTGACAGCTGCAGGCCATCACTGGCAAAGCATCATGGTCTGTCGATCATGTCATTCCAGGCTGGCAGATACTGGATCCCCATAGAATGACACCATAAGTTTAGCCAATTGTTGAAGTCAATCATTTTGTCCTTGTACTGTGGTATCATTCTGGTTGATGGCAGGATGCTACTCAGGGCTAGGGTCATACCTGCCTGCGCTACAAGATCAGACAGCTCCTCCATGTGTCTTTTCATGTAGTCCAGGGAGGTACATCTCAGGTCATTCACACCAACATGGACAATGACAGAGTCATATTTGTACTTGTTGTGGAGTGATCTGAGTGGGTGCATTATGTGTCGGATCCTGGCACCCGACAGGCAGCTGACAGTAACTTTCTCCTTGTTTAGCCTGGTGAGTGGAACATCAGTGTGCCTGACTATAGAGTCAACTATGACTAGAGTAACTTTCTCCTTGTTTAGCCTAGTGAGTTGAACATCAGTGTGCCTGACTATAGAGTCACCTATGACTAGAGTGTTGGATACGGTGTGACGGCTTATTGGCTGTGGTTCAGTGGCACACTGAGTTTGTGAGCTATGTGTCATTTGGGTTGTGTTGGCGGGTGGAGGTTGCTTGTGTTTCTGCTTAGAAGGTCCCTGTTTCTTGGGCAGATTTGTATTGAAAGTCTTTGTGAATGTAGGTGTGTGTTTTGTGTTTCTATGTGTGTGTTTTGATGGTGTTGGATTCGAGGGACTATATGATGAGTGTAGTGTGGTGCAAGTGTTTGCCTTCTCCTCTTGGTTGAAGAGAGCTTTGCTTCCAGTTTGGCTATATAAGTGCATCTCTCACAGGTTGTAGTGCTGGGTGGTAGGAGGAGAGGGTTGTCTGTGTACATGAAGCAATTGTTGCATTGCCCCAAGATGCCCAGATTCATCAGGTAGACAGGAGAAAACACCAGGAGCTGACCCTCAGACATGCCTGGATAGGTGCTTATTTATTAAGTACTAAAAACTGTTTTCCTCTAGACAAGTGAGGAAAGTTGAGTGTTGTAGTAATTTATAGCTTATTTAGTGCTTACAACAAGTTCTGAACAAGTGCTGAGCTCAAAGAAACATATTTGATTGCTAAAACTAAAAACTGGCTATTTCTAAAGGAAAGTTCGAAGAGCAGACTTTATTGTGCTGGGAATAGTTTATCCCTTGCTAAGTGGTGATGCATAAAGTGTTTTTTTTTTTTAGATAAGCTTCCTAGTGCTTACTACTCCCACTGATAAGCTAGAAGGCTCCCATCCAACACAGAAAGGCTTGGGGGCTCAGAAACTTACAAACAGTCCTAGATACAGCAAATCTGCATCTAGAATAGTCTACTTACAGGAAAGGCAGATTATGGCATGTAGTTATATTTCATCATGTGGTACAGTAAGCAGGTAAAAGGTGGGAGATGTGTACAGAAAGTCAAATAACACGGGACAGCTGAGATCTATTCCGCTTGTATGTGCCCATTAGAAAGTAGTACTCTACAGCCATGCAAGATTGACATATTCATAACTCTCCAAAGTACTGATGAACAATGCATGGCCTCAGGTTAGCATCATATGCTTGCAATGGAATATCTTTATATAAAGAAGTTGTTCATAACATGACCTCAGCTTCGCCCACCCCTCAAAAGAACAGTGTACTCTTGCATGTGCCATAACAGGAATTTATCTTTACTCCCATCACCAAAGAGCAGGGTGTGCTTTTTTGTGCCATCCAAGCTGGACTTCATTTGCTGACAACTTCATATCACACTATTACCAGTTAATATACACACACAATGTAAGGTAAATGAGATAGACTGGCTTTCACGATGTATATCCCTGAATACTGGTCAGATAACTGCTTAATGGCCAAGCAACACAGATTGGTATAATTTCAAGTAATAGTCCTAACAGGTTGTGTGAACACTAAGTGCAGTATATCCAAATCTATGTCATGCAATACATGTATTTATGCATAACAGCTAATGGCTTGATATCTGTTAAAATACACTGTGGAAGATTGTTGTGTGATGAATAATTTAAAATTGTTTGCTGCCAAGCTGTTTGCGTGACAAACAGGGATAAGGCACACATCTTTTTTTTTCTGAATGTTCATTGGAGTAAGCTTTATAATCCAGATCTCTGCAGACATACCTTCTGTGTAGTAACAAACTGTAGTTCCTCCTTTTTTCTTCCTTATGTCTTACTTTACAGTCAAAAATAGAAACTGGATGTTTTCTATTAATGTAATTGTGCATCACGCAAACCTGCTAAGCACAATTACACTGCAGTTAACAGTCAGAATTTAACAATCAATACTAACTTAGAAGATGTTATGTAACTTGCTCTGTGGTAGCAGATGTTAAGTCTAGGTCTTAAGTCTATATGGTCCTGGGTTGGAGTACAGGGTATGACATTCAATTTTAATGTTGTCTCAATTCACATTATAGTCACTCTCACTTATAGCAGTTGATTTAGTGTAGTTTATAGAATATTTATATGACTTAGGACTTATATATATATATATATATATATATATATATATATATATATATATATATATATACATATATATATATATATATATATATATATGTATAGGGTTTATATCAGTCCATCAAAATGGCTGAATATCGAATACCATATGTTCGAATTGTAAAGTCGAACACTGGTAATCGCAAAGCCGTAGCCTACTGAATTATTTTCCAGGGAAAGAATTTGGTGGGCCATTTCTGTGGCTTCGTGAGTATCAGGACTGTGGTGGGAATTTACAGGTCAGGTTGAGGTAAGTGAGCGATTATGTGGTTGTTAGGGTTAGGGCGCGGGTTTGGTGAGTTAGGGTTAGGGCACAGGTGAGGTAGATGTGCGATAGTTAAAGACTTTAGTGTTAGGGCGGGATAGGTGAGTTAGGTTTAGGGAGCAGGTCAGGTGAGTGTGCGATAGTGATGGACCTTAGGGTTTAGGTTAAGGTAAGTGGATAGGTAGTAGTGTATGTACAGTTTAGTTTAGGGTTAGATGTAAGATTTTGAGTGTATGTGTGTGGATTGATGTTGTTTTGGTGTGTTTGTGTTGCGTGTGTGTTTCTTGGAACAGTGATTTTTTCCCTGGGAAATAAATCACTGTTTTAAGACTTCAATGTTTTTGCAGTTCGTGGTTTGAAGTTCAAACATATGGTGTTTGAACTTCAGACGTTTCGATGAACTGATATAGACCCTATACACACACACACACACACACATATATATATATATATATATATATATATATATATATATATATATATATATATATATATATATAGATTCACGATGTAATTTTGAAATACTGAAATCCCAAATTTCAGTATTTCGAAATTACATAGCCGAAGACACCAAACATCGAAACCCTAAAACCACGAAATTCAAACTCCCGATGATACACTACAGATACAGCACACACAAACACATACACACCACTACACCCCAATTCAAAGGGAATATCCTACAATATAGATAAGCAAGGGGGGCAAGCCCCCTGCACCCCCATGTGGAGGGGCTGCACCCCACACACCCCACCTACTTATATATACTAACTTTGTGATTGCATAATCAGACACACACAAGCAACTCACCCCCACACATTATACACACCCTCACACACACACATCACAGTCAAAACACACACTGACAGACACTAAAGCTCCTAACCAACAAACATACACATACATACATACATACATACATACCCAAACTCACATCTTACCATTCACACACCACAACACCAGAAGCGCTAATTCAAAATCTCCGAACTTCAGGATTTTGAATTTCACGCTTCTGGTTTACCGGTATTTCAAGACTTTGGTATTTTAATTTCAAAATACCGAAATTCAGGACTTCAGTATTTCAAAATTAAAAAGGGAACCCATACATACATATAAATGTATATATATATATATATATATATATATATATATATATATATATATATATATATATATATATATATATATATATATATATATATATATATATAAAACATTATTTATTAATGTATGTACTGTCTAGTTCATAGCAGAAGTATGACCATGGGTATAATGTGTAGGATATTCAGTCAAGTGCATTCCTGCTCTATGGATTGGCATGCATTTCCCATTGGGCCAACACAGTTACAGAACGGCCTGTGTCACAAATAACATAGAAATGGCATTATTTACGAAACGCATGCACTGCTTACCATTGTGTAAACACGTTGCATCCTTTGCATCCCGTTTGCCTGATGGTAAGCAACACAAAGCTTTTTCAAATTTGGCTAAATCAAAAAGTGCACCCCCTGAGTAAATGCTATAAATTCAGCTGGTGGGAAAATATCATACTACATTGGTCTTGCTCTGATACAGACATGGAATGCATTTCTGGAGAGGGTTTGAGATTTAGGGTCAAAGGTGGGGTATCCAGGAGTCCAAAGTGTTTGTTGGACTTCTAGTGAATGACCATGGCTCCTGGTTTATGGAGAAGCACTATTATGGCTCACAATCAAGGACAGAGGCATGGAATAGTCTGACCTGGGCTCTGACCAGTGCTACCAGTATCCCCCACACTGGTGAAGAGTGTAGGAACCACTACTGAGATCTCAAAATGAGAAGATGGGATACCATCAACGACTGGATCAAGGAATGTCGGACTGGTGGCACCCCACAGATGTGTAAGTATGACTTTCTGACATTACTTGTAATAGTTTAAAGCTGCATATAGTAAGGCTTGGTATTCATAATGGTATTCTGTTCTCTTCTGTTTTTTCCACAGCTGAGGCAGAGCAGGATCTGAGTGTTGCAGCCAATGAATGTAGATTGGCATGGATGTGAGCAGCATGTGGTATATATCTATCTATATATATATATATATATATATATATATATATATATATATATATATATATATATATATATAGATATGCATACATCGCAACAGTACTGTTATTATAGCATTAAAAGTTAAAGAATGCTTCATAATACCTCTCAACCATATGGGTTTTGCAGAATGTTTAGATTATTGCCTCATAATTTTGGTTTGCTTCTCATAAATTATTTTTGTCTGGCAAATCTTAGCCAAAGCATTGAGGACTGCTGTCCGAAAATGACATTTGTGTCTCCTACTTCATGCCTTTCAGAACATCTGTGCTAATGCAAAGTTTGTTGTTGTTTCACTTTTTTAGGTTTGTAGAAGAATATGTGAAATGTGTTGCTATTTGTGCACCTTTCTACCCCCAGTATTTATTGCTTGGTCCAGATTTTTGGCTATAAGAGGTTGTGAGGTATAGGTCTAGTTGGTATGTAATGCAATTATACCTCTCAACTGTACAGATTTCCACAGAATATCCAGTCTTTGTATAGTTGCAGACATAATTCTGGTTTTCAGCCAAATAACTGCATACAGGTTGAGGATTGACATCAGTAAATAATGTCAGACGTGAGATTCAAACCTCAGACCCTTCAAAAAAGTCATGCAAGTGCAAAACCTATTACCGTATCACCTTAATAAGTTTTTAAGAGCAAGTATGTAAGAATCATCCTCTTTTTTGACTTTGGCCCCCTATTACATATGACTTTGTCCACATTTATTGCTATAAGAGTTTGAGGCCTATGAATACAGTACTATAAAATACAGCATGCATCTCACAACTCTAAATGGAAAGTATGCATGCAGTACTTGTGGGAACATGGAATACTATGGTAGTAGAAAGTAGTCAGCAGTTGTGAGTTCAAACACCATAATTACTAACTGAACAAGTACTATTATCTTTTCATCGTTATTGTACTGTAACTGCAGACCTCTCTAGCAGTGGCACAAATGGCCTGCTGGAAATTGTAATTAGTAAAACTGGAGCCTGCATAATGGAAATATATGCACACTTCCAGGACTGCTGGCTGAAATCTGTACTATAGTGTGCATCTATTATTAACTGGGTATTCAGAAATGTTATAAAACGTATTACAGTTTGTACTTTGTAAAGTAAATGTAACATAATAGAGTGAGATAATTGTATCACTGTGTTGTATATAACTTATGAATGATGTAGCTAATGTTCTTCCTTTTTCTCTCTCTCCCCACCACTTGTGTTCTTTTTTTTTCTTTCTTTTTTTTCACAGCACAGTGCAGTAGGCCTGTTGTACAGGAAGCAGCTGCCCTCACTCCTCCAACTATGGCACCACATCCCAGCACTTCAGAGACATGACCTGGTAGAACCCTGGTGCTTCTCATGCAATACAGTGGCATTTAGGTAGTACCGACCTGCAGGATAGGCCAGTGGTTCACTCCAGGAGCAATGGCAGAGGTGATGATTTTATCACCCGCTATGAATTGCCAAGGTTGGTGTGTAGGATTGTGCACCACACAGTTAGTGCACAACTACTCTGGGTGGAGACACTGCTCTCTATCATTGTTCTGAATAATACAAGGAGACACAGGTGTCTGATACTGCAGCCATCAGTGCATTGAGGTGACAGTGATGGCAGTCCACTGGCTGAGGACTTGATTCTCACTCTCTCCAAGCTTGAGGTCCATAGGCTCTTGATGTACCCCCCAACCCAGCCATGGTGTTCACCCTGTCTTGTGTCCTTCACCATCTCTGTGTCTTGACTTGCATGTCCTGTCTGTCTGCTATTGCTTCCTCATCTATCCACCTTACCTTACCCACATCTACCTACCTAGGTCCCTACCCCAACATTCCTCTCTCTCTGTCAAAAGGAAAAAAAAGTGCACCTGCCCCCCCAAAAAAGACATTGTCCCATACATAGTCTCCATTTCACACACATGTCTTCATGACACCCTTGATTTAGTCCAATTGGCAATACAACATGATTGTGTTGTAGACATCTCTCTCTCTCTCTTGCTGGAGGTGACAGTCCAAATTAAGCTAATATTTTTCATATATTATCATGTTTGCTATTGCCCTTCCTGCACATTCCTACCCTCTTTTCACTTTGTTATTCCCCACTGCTTTGCTCCCCTTTTTTCACTTTCCTGTCTACCCCAGTTCTTTTCTTTAAAGATTGTCTCTAAAAATCTGTATGCAGTGGTGCAAAAGAAATTACAACTATTTGAAATCACTACCATGTTCCACAAAAATGATGACACAGATTCATAAGTATCACAATTTATCATTTTTATTTAGGTGTGTTATTGAAGTTTGTGTGGTCTGCATTGCTTTGAGTATCACTCATCTCTGCATTTAATTTTGATTTGAAGCTCTTTATTTAAGGTTTGATCACGTATATTGTGTATCTTATTCTAGTATTACATTTGTTTTGTTTTAAGGTTTCTGTTCTGCTGGAGTTTTAAGAGTTCTCGGCTAGGGTCAGTTAAAAAAAAATTACCAAAGAATTCCTTTGCAAACTGTGAATAGCATCAGTTTATTAGTGGGAGGAGCTGAGAGACAACATTGATCTTTTATTTAGAAATATCTTTAGTTAGCTGAAGTGTTTTTATGGTCTGCATTGCTCTGAGTATCAATCATCTCTGCATTTAATTTTGATTTGAAGCTCTTTATTTAAGGTTTGATAACTTCTAATTTGTATCTTATTCTAGTATTACATTTGTTTTGTTTTAAGTTTTCTATTCTGTTGGAATTTTAAGAGTTCTCCCTCACAACTGCCAAATCCTTGTGTTCATAAATTTGGTAGCTTTTGAGTTGCTCGCCCCTACTATAAACCTAATTTTGGACACTCCTCCCACCCCCATCAGCTTATTCTATTGAGTAGAAAGAGATCATTTGGAAAGCCACCCCCCTTAGGTTCTCAACCTTAAATTATCATGTTTCATCCCCTCCCACTTAACCTGAAAAAAATAAAAGAAAACAAATTGCACTTTATTCATCTGCTGTTGCTGTATTTGTGTTTCTTCCTACTTTATTACTTTATTTAGCTTTTGCTGCCTGTTCTTAAAAGTACTCAATTGCATTTATTCTGCTGCATTTATTACTGCTTGTTATTAGCCTGATTACATTTTAATTGTTATTCTAAGCATTTTGGTTTAAGCATTTGAGCTTCAGGCCAGTTGTTTTACATTTAGTATGAACCTATGAACCTATTAAGAAGGTCTGTGGTCTGCACTCTTGTGACAGGAGAAGTAGCTTACATCCTTCTAAGTTGGTAGTATCTGTTATTCTAAAAGTGTCTTAGTTCTGGTTTAAGCACTTGGCCTTCGGTAGATTCTACTCTTCTGAATTGGGAATTGCTGGTTAAAGGCTCATTGTACCTGCTTATTTGAACTATTTCTTTCTGAAATTGGGCAACTTGTTTGCTGTAGCATGGACTAGATTCAGACCTACTGAATCTGGCTTTGTTTATATAACTTGAGCCCTAATCCAGGCCATCTTTTTTGGAGAGGGTTCCCCTGCACCCTAGTGACAAGAGTGTGACGTTAGAACTTGTCTGATTGAAAGCTGCTGGAACAAGGCTCAGGCTTGAGCTTTTTTATTGGTTAACTGGTAAATTTGTTTAAATCAGCTTCCTCTTGTTTGGTACTGTTATATTTAAGTTTGTATCTGTTCTCCTGTGTTAAATTGACCTTAACAGAGTTTAAATATCTTTAGCATAGTCTGGTTACAGGTTTTGTCATATTCAGATCTGTTTGTGTGATTCCTGTGTTTGCTGCTACACCATCTTGTGTTGGCCAGGGCCTGCCTACAATTAGTGGAAGTAAGTGAATTGGTTGGAACTGGCTGGCATAGGGTGTTGAGCTAAGAGCTCAGGGACAAGGGTTGATTGGTCAATTCCTGTGTTTCTATTTTACTTTCATTTTTGTGGTACTTGTTTGCCCATTGCACACTACTACTGTGATGTTTTAACCCTTTGTGAGGTATCCCAGTTGCATTTTTCCCTTACCAGCATTCCTGTGTGAGTGAGGCCCTTGCCTGCAGTTACTGTATTGATTTTATCCAGCCCTACTAGCACCTATAGTTACTCTTCTCAGATAGTACCTATTCCACCATCCCTGACCTCTCTTCCACAGATTCTGATAACCATGGACAGACAATTTCCTATGGTTTCTCCTGCTAGTCTGATTGATATGGGCATATTGAGACAGTGTATCAACTGCCTTATGAACACAGACAAACCTCTACTACTACCACCTAAGAACACAATATGTGAGAGATGCAGTCACATTAGAACCCAGAATCCTTGCTGTCTCAGTCACAAGCCAGTACACCTGGCACTGAGAAGGTTGTCTGCACAAATACTACAAACACCACACCTCTAACACTACCCACATCTTTACAACACACTCCTACATATGCAGGGGTTCTCAACAGAAACATACCTAAACATAAGAGACCTCCAAAGCAAAAAAGCACATGCACATCACAACCCACAGCACCAAAACATCACACATAGTACAGACATTTGTGTCTCACAGCCTCTAAGGCCCAGCCACAAACCCAGCATACTAGTCATAGGAGACTCTATCATGAAACACACAGATGTGCCCCTCACAAAACTATACAAGGAGAAAGTCATGACAAGTTGCTTGTCAGGTACTAGAACACACCATATCATGCACACACTCAAGTCTCTTAACAACAGATACTGTTATGACTCTGTCATAGTCCATGTTGGTGTGAATGACTTGAGACATACCTCTCTGGACTATATGAAGAGAGACATGATGATTGAGCTCTCTGAATATGTGTCCCAAGCAGCTATGTCCCTAACCTTTAGCAGCATCCTACCATCACCCAGAATGATACCTCAATACAAACAGAAAATGATTGACTTTAACAATTGGCTTAGTTTCTGGTGTCATCCCAAGGGGATCCAGCACCTGACAGACTGGAAGGACATTATTGACAGACCACTATGCTTTGCCAGAGATGGGCTTCATTTGTTGCCCCTGGGCTTTAGGCTTCTGGCAAATGCTCTTGCATTCCCCATAATGCCTTTTTTAGGCAAATTCATGAGCACAAAATTACCAACATGAAAGATTCTTATAAACAAAATGTAAAGGTCATGCTGTTAAATGCTAGAAGTCTTACCATGAAACTGCAATCATTGCAAGCATTTCTTGCCCTGGAGGATGCTGACATTTGTGCAGTCACTGAAATCTGGTTCAAAGCTGTGGAGAGCACCCCATTCTTACCAGGTTACTCATCCTACCATACTTTCAGACCCCAAAACCAAAGGAGGTGGAGTTTCAATATTTATCAAAGACATACACACTTCCAGACTGGTGAGACAGTACGATGCACAGTATTCACTGCAAGTGCAGTTAGCTGTTGACAAACTACCTATTAAAATAATAGCTAGCTACAGACCCCCAACCATGAGTCAGGACACCCACTCCATCAAGATTTAACCCTCTACCCTGATCCTGGATGACTTTAACTACCCAACCATAGAGTGGAAGACCTATTCTAGCCCAAACATGAATGCCCAGAGATTCCTCAAACTCATCAATGCCATTGCATTGGATCAGCTGGTCGACACCCCTATGAAAGGTGAAAATATCCTGGACCTGGTCCTAACCAACATGAGTAGCCACTGTAGCACTTCAACAGTGTCATCCTCCTTGGTAAGATCTGGCCATAAAGCAATCACCTTTGAAGTTACCATCTCCCCTGACCCCCCCCCCACCCCCGTCAGGGTCAAACAAAAAAAAATTTTCCAAAGCTGATTACAGTCTTCTCAGAGCAGGTATAAGCAGCTTCACAAGATACTGCCCCTTCAGTTGGAACTAGCACTAATGCCCAAGCCGTCACCAAAAAACTATATGAGCACCTGCATAGCTGTATGGACTTAGCAATACCTGACAGGACCAAATCATCTTCCTCAAGGAAGAGTAAACCTGTCTGGTAGACAGCAACAATAAGCAAACACTATAATAAAAGTAAAACTTTTCTGTCCAGGGCCATGAAGGAGCAGGTGCCAAGTTGGACGCAATCTCTCATTTGTCTAAACAAGCAAATAAGGTCACTGGTGAAATCCTCTAAGGCTAACTTCAAGTCCAAATTGGCCACATCCACCAAGGACAATCACAAGACCTTCTTCACATATGTCCACAGTCTCAAAGGCAACACCTAAATGTGCTCTGAACTGGTGGTAAATAGCACCACATACACAAATACCATATATAACCAACCTGCTGGAAGACAGGTTCAGTCAAAACTTCACCCCCCTGTCCCCCCTTCAGTAAACCAGGACACCCACAGTACCTGCCACCCTCCCCTCATCACCAGGAGCAGGATCTTAATGCCCTCTGAAAGGCAGAAAATACAGTCTCCATGGTAGCCGATAACATCCCTGGCTCTATCCTTCATAAACTCTGGCATGAGCTCCATTAGACACCCTATTCAACCAAATCCTGAGCACCAGCTTCATCCCAGCTGAATGGAGGACAGCCACTGTCATCCAGCTACACAAAGGTGGAACATCCACTGACTCAGGCAATTATAGGCCCATCATCATAACTAGCCTGATCTGTAAGGCCATGGAATGCATTATCTTGGACCTTATAAACAAGGACATTGGCAACCTCCAAATGTTTGACCCCACACAGTTTGGTTTTGTCAAAGGGAGATCATGCCTGTTAACCTTGGTTGGCTTCTTCGAAACAGTCACCAAAGCCATGGATGAGGGGAAGACAGTGCATACCGCCTACCTTGACCTGGCCAAAGCCTTTGACACTATTCCCCACTCAGGCATAATAGATAAACTCTCCCAGCTAGGCATCAACCTGTATATTACCAGAATGGTAGCTAACTGGCTCACTGATAGAACCCACTCAGTCAAAGTAGGGGAAGCCACCTCTAGTGGTAGACCTGTAATGAGCAGTGTACCCCAAGGATCAGTCTTGGGGCCACTACTGCTTGGGATATACTTTTCTGAGGTGCAAGCCAAAATCAGTGCTCTGTGGCTGACCAGTTTTTCAGATCTGCAAGCAGGGTGCTGTATTAAATTCCCCTAGTGATGTGAACATCCTCCAAGAGGGCCTTACCCAAACTAATGACTGGTGTCAGAAGCATGACCTCAAACTGAATTCCAAGAAATTCATCATTATCCCCTTTTGGGAAAATGTCATCCCCACTAATTATCACATTAATAACAATGTACTAAGCATGCAATCAGTCATGAAGGACTTGGAAACCCAGGTTGATAGCAACCTGACTTTTGACCACCACATTGCCTCCATTGTATGGAAGGCTTTCTAGATGGCCCACCTCATAAATAAGGGTATTTCATCCAGGAACAAGGAGGTCATAACATCCCTGTACTCCTCTCTTATCAGACCCATTATCGAGTACAATGACCTCTTCGGCATGCACCTTGCCAAGCACATGCGACGTTAGAGAGTCCACAGAGGTTCCTGACCAGGAAAATCCAGGGTCTCAAACACCTATCCGATACAGATAGGCTAAAAGCCCTATCCCTCTACTCAGTGTCATGCAGTCTTCTCAGAGGTGATCTGTGTCTGGCATACAAGGCCATTTTAGACCCAGCCTTGATGGAGTTGCTGCATATCTGTAAGACAAACTCCACTCACACAACCCTCACGCAAGGCCTTAACCTGATCTGTGACATTAATAGAATTTGCTGGTGGGATAGATTTGTGTCCCAATGACTTATCTGCCTGTGGAATAGACTCCCTCTCACTTTAAAGCAGAGTACCTCTCTAGCCCTCCTTAAGAGGAACCTGGACAACTGGATAGGAAACAGAAAATACACCCCTGGGATCCCACCTGTGTCCCTGCTGGGCAGGGGAAGCAGGTGCTGACTGTGAGGGAACATGGGTGAAATTCTTGGCTAGGCTTATAAGCACCTCCAGGCCAGTAGCCTAGTATTATCCTATGAACCTATGAGCCTATGAACTTTAGTATGGGAAACGGTTACATGCACCTGTATTTGAACCCAGTACTGTCTAAACCAAAACAATGTATTAATAGATGGTGCTACAGAGTCAGTTGAGTAACAGATGCATTTTACACACTGGATAGAAAATTGCAGGCTTCACTGCTGTTACATACACCTGCAACTTAAATGAATCTTTGGCTGCAGGAAGTAATTTACTTCAGGCAGTGATAAGTTCCTTTTTTTGGCCGCATAGATCTGGCTCAAAATAAAGCTGTAGCTAATACTATTCACTACTCTTCTCATTTTTTGTTATTTATTAAAATTTTTACTTGTCTTGCTTAGCAAGGCTGCGCATTGTGTAGCATGGAGCACACATGCTTTATAAAAATAAATGGGGATTGTGCACTAAGGCTTTATAGACCTTTAATGTCTATCATGTGATGATGCTTCATACAAAGTTAATGTTGAAAATGTAGCATTGGTGATATAAGAAGCAAGCACTGGTGAACAGAGGGAAAATATAAAGATAAAATGTGACAGCTAATACTGACTGCATAACTACACCTGCTAAAGAACTGACTCTGTGTCTGGATGGGTTAATGCATTGTTGTTTGGAGGGAGATGGTACTGGGTTCAAAATGGGGTGTAGGCATGAGTTTTACAAGAGTGAATGATAATTTTGCATGCATTTCGAGATACTACTGCCTTTTACCTTTGCTTAGTGATGGTGTGCATTGCCTCTATCGGACAGTGATTCTTTAAAAAAAAAGAAATGGGGAAGATAGGAAAGTGATGAAATGGGGAACAAGCAAGGGGAAAAAGTGAAAGGAGGGCAGGAATGTGCAGGAAGTGTGTAGGAAAGAACAATTGCCATCCATTTCTTCAACAGTAAAAACTGATCAGATGTATACAATATTAGCTGAATTGGGGCTGTCATCTCCAGAGGCAGAGGTGACAACAACAAAAAAATGTTGCATAGCCAATTGGACCAAATCAGTTGTGTCAAACAGACACATGTGCGAAATGGAGAACTATGTATGTGATGTTTTTTGGGTCAGGCCCCCCCCTTTTTTTTTGGTGGGAGAGGAATGTTGGGAAAGGGACATAGGCTTGTCTGAGGCAAGTAAGTTGGCAAGGTCAGGGAGCAATTGCTGTCAAACAGGACATACAAGACAAGATAAAGGAATGGTGAAGGACACAAGAGGGGGTTGAACACCATGGTTGGGTTAAGGGTGGGAAAATCAAGGTATCATGGACATCAGGATGGGTAACAGTGGGAATCAAGTCCTCACCCACTGGACTGTCACCACTGCTCCCTCACTATGCAGGTGGCTGCATTTCCCAATAGGTGCATTTTTGATGTGTACTCTGTACCAGGACGGAGACAAGATGCTCCATCCAGTGCAGGAGCATGCCCACTGCACTGTGCACAGTCCTACATGCCATATCTTGCAAATCATTCAGTGAGATAAATGCACCACACCACCACTGCTTCCAGAGGGCACTGCAGGCCTGTTCTCTGGGGCAGAACTACCTGATGGCCCAGGTAGTGCAAGAGGAGCAGAGGAGGTGCTGCAGGTTGCAGCCCTGATGTGCTGGTCCATGGTGCTGTAGCCAGTGGAGTGAGAGTAAAATGATCACATGGGACTTTCCTACACTGCTGTGCTGTAGTAATAAAAAAATAACATACAATTATAGAATAAAAAATTAGACAAATAAAACAATAAATAGATGATCAAAGAAAAACTGAAATTAAACAAAGTAACAAAAATAACAAAAACAAATTTGGATAACAACAAATACAAACAAAATTAAAAATGATAAATTAAAAAGAGAAATACAAAATTAGGCATAATAACAACAAAATGAAACAAATTAAACAGTAAAAAAGAAGAAAATGGATGTGTTGAGAAAAAAAAATGGAAATCTGTATTAACTTCATAGTTAATATAAGAAGCTTTCTACAATTATTTCACTCTGTTATGTTTTACTATTAGCACTACCAGCTCCTAAGAAATTTCTTTATTACTTTGAATACTACCAAGTTACTAACAGGTGGACACTGTAGTACTGATCAGATTACAGCCAACAATCATTCATGTGTACATATATTGCACATATGCATGATTACGCTTGACAGCCAGTCATTCATGACAAAAGTATGGAGGTCTGAAAGTAATTTTCTGTAATGAAGATTAGCTAGCAGGATTGTGCATATAATGATGAAACTATAACAGTATTGTACACACTACTGTATATTTGGGAGGTGTGATCTTTGAACCCACAACCTCTGACTTCTGTAATACTGTAGTTTTCTTTTGATCTACAAACTAATTTATACATACTTTCATTTTATTCTTTATGCATGCATGTATATGCATGTACATGCTATTTGAGAATTTGAAATGGGTGCATTGTGCTACAGAGTAAGCTATGCATACTTTATTTTACAGTTGAGATATGCATGCTCAATTATATACAACTGTCTGAAATAACAAGTAATTCATCTTTAACAGTTAAAGCTACAATAACAGTACTTTTTATATGCTTACATAACACATGCTTCTCTCATCCTTACCAGGCATGGTCCATGAGACCTCACATTCGAGGATCATTCTTCAGCAGCTGTGGAAAAAGAAAAACAAAACAAAATGCCATTATGAATACCAGTCTTAACTATATTTATCTATAGTTTTTACAACTGGTCAATGCATTTTATACTTACACATCTGTGGAATGTTCCATGCTCTAGATTACCTAATCCACTGATTAAGGGTTTCCCTCTTCCTCCTATGGAGATCATCATAATGATGATGACATTACTCAACAGTGCATGGGATACCTATTGCACTGGTCAAAGCCCTAGCCAAACTAGTCCAGGCTTCAGACCTATACTGAGAACCTGAATAGTTCCTGTCAAAAAGTGTGGGCCATGCTTCTTAACTTAACAAAAACTTTGGACTTCTGAACACTACAACATTGCTCTCAGAAGTGCACACCCTCTTCAACACCAGCCATGTCTCCTAAAAATCAAGCTCAATGTATAATGAGCATTTCTCACCAATTCCACTTTAAATATATGTTTTCTGCCAATTGCGTGTATTGCACTTACTTAGAGAGTGCACTTTCTGTTACATTTGAAAAAGTTGTGCACTGCTTACCATTGCTCAAACATGGTAAGCCAGGGTGCATTGGTTTGTGGGACGGTAAGTGATGCGCAACAGTGGGCAATAAAAAATAAAAGCAAATAAAAAAAGCAATGTAATTCCAGGGATATTTGATATGCAGCTGCTTATGTACCTTTCTTATTCAAATGGGATTGCAGAAATATACTTGTATGAACATAGTACACATTATACTCACAGTCATACTTTTGATAATTTATGCACAATACCCATAAAAATGAAAAGGTAAATAGCTGACACAATATTAGTGTTTCAGCCTTCGTACATGTAAATATTAATATCAGCTACACTATGTCAGGTGTAATGAGCGAGAGTAAATATGATGTGATATGGAACAACATTAAAAGTGGATGGAATATGTGGCTTTTGAACCCAAGACAGTGTGTACAGTAGTCCTAAACTAACAGCTCTTGCCACAAGAAAGTTGATAAAACACTTGTCTATATTGCACTTCATTTGTATAATCTGCAATATCAGCACAGTAAAAGAAAAGTTTGCTCATCCTGTACTAGGATCCAGAACCATTTGCAGTCCAGACAAAGACTTACCACCTTTTGCCACATGGTTAGTTTCATGGCATCCCCTGTATTAGTATTCATTGTTTACTTGACGGTATTAGCACAGTGCATCTTTGCTTACTGGGTTTGCGCAATGCCCAGTGGTATTAACTGAATGCATCCAGTTTCTATTTTTGACTGTCTGGGTCATGTCTGATACATGGGTGGTCCAGTAAGGCAAATGAGGTAAGCATCACGCAAACTGAGAAAAACAAAAAAATAAAAAATGCAGCATGGGCAAATGAGATAAACACCCCTCAAACATGTGAAAAAAATAAAAAAGAGAGGAAAATGAACAACAAAATATATGAAATTAATAAATGCAGAATGACAAATCTATGGCAGGGTCCCCTGTATGACTTTTCTCAATTTAAACGTGTTGGGACGCTGGCAAATTTTGAACAAGGGAAAGCAGCTGCAGTCATACCTCTCAACTGTATAGATTTTCACAGAATGTCCAGATTTTTGCTTCATATTTTTTGTCTGTTTCTCATAAAATTGTGTTTTTTGGCAAATTAATGGAAATCATTGAGGACTGAATTCAGAAAATGGCAAATATTCAAGATTCAGATTTCATGCCATTCAGAAAATTAATGCTAATGCAAAACCTGTTGTTTTATCAATGTTTTAAGTTTGTAAGAGCAGTATTTAAAAATTGCCCCATTTGGGCCTTTGTCCCCCCATTATTTATAGCTTTGTTCAGATTTCTTGCTGTAAGAAGTTGAGAGGTATGATTACCTTGCTGCAGACAACAACCTTACATGGAAATACTGTCTGCATTCCCGAAGAAGTTTCACGACCAAAAAACACTGTTGTGTGCCATGAAGCCTTGTTTAAGTGCACCGAGCTTCATTTATATGCATTGTATGGCACTGCCACACAGCCTACTTCGTGTAACAGAAACACTCCATATGGCCTCTACACGAACGAACCCTGCACAGAGTTTCTAGAATTTTGCTGTTTGTCTTTTCGCCTTTTCACAAATGCCACTATTCTGCATCATTCCACTTCATGATGCTCAAAGTCCTTCCATATTTAGCAATATATGTATATATATATATATATATATATATATATATATATATATATATATATATATATATATAGGTTTACTATTGAAATGCCGAACCGACTATGTGCGACTCGACTTGCGCGAAGGCTGAAGAGCGAATGTCACTGCGGTCGAATCCGATTGTGCGAACAGCAGATCTTCGCCCCTGCATGAGCCATGGTAGCATGGGTGTGGAGGTGTTGTGCGGCCGGTAATGTCGAAAGTCGAATGCCTGTCGGTTGCGAACAATTTTCGCGGTTTCAGTTCTTGTAAATACGTCGCAGAAGTGGCCGTTCGACTAAGTTCGATCGCAATTTCAATAGTAAACCATATATATATATATATATATATATATATATATATATATATTGATTCTCAGCCCAGTATCTTCTATGTCAAAACATTAACATTTTAGTCCACAATAAGCAAGCTTGTGGTGAATTCTGGAGGTCCACTGGTATTACTATTTGTGCTGCTATTTACCATTTTCACTAACAGTATACACAAGCATTGTAATGGAATTACATTACTCCAATATGCCCATGATTCAGCAGTCCTCCATACTGCATATGTCATGACCAGAAATCAATGCAGCCTCCAGGAAACCTTTGGCATGCACTTGAAATTATTCAGACTCAAACACTTGATAAATCAATGATAAAAAAAAAAAAAAAAAAACAGGTCAAATACTATTTACACCCAGCAACCACATGAACCATTTTATCTTATGTATAGAAACTGAAACTATACAAAATTGGAAATAACTTGGAATTGCCATTGACAACAACCTGCATTTAAAAGCAACATATGCAAAGCACAGTAAACGAGATGCATTAGAAATGTCGGGACCTTGAACAACTAAGCTATAATTTACTACAAACAAAGAGAATAAAGGTGGAAGAAACCTTCCAACATCCAAAATATTTCATGGAACAATTGCCATTGTTATAGAAAAAAATGACATATAAGACATACAAATCAAAAACTAAATAATTTCACTGAAAGCAGACTAGCATATTCCTAACACTGCTAAAACGTTAAGGGCACATACTGCGGGAAATAGCAAAAACTCACGTTTACAAAACTCACACGCAAACATAAACATTTACAAACCCAGATATTACTCCAGTACTAACCTAGCACAAATGAAAGAGAAATCTTTAAATCTCAAATTGACCCCTGCTTAGCAGTTAGTAACCATAGCATCTGTCAAACTTGTGAAATTAACTTACCTGTATGACTAAAACCCATTGAAAACACATCTTCCTTTAATGTTTTAAACAACAGTGTATAGCTATCCTCACAAATCCAGACTTGAGCATACTCTGTAGCATCACTAAGTAATTATAAAAAGTCAAAATTTCCTTTCTTCATAGGTTCATATGTTCATAGGTGTGTACTAGGCTAATGGCCCTGGAGCCTTTACAGTCCTAGCCCATAAGATTAACCTAGCATCATGCCACGTAACCTTAGTTCTTAGTGCCTCTGTCGAGTAGAGCCCCTGGAGTAATCTCGGGGGTTAAATTTCTATTTCCCATCCACTCATCAAGATATGTCTTGAAGAGGACCAGTGAGGTGCTCTACTTGACATGTATGACAAGTCTATTCCATAGCATGGGCAGTCTCTGGCTTATGAACCTGTCCCTCCAGCATGATTTGTTGATTGTGGTAATGAGGTTGAGGTCTCTGGAGCATGTGGTGTGGAGGGATTGGGATTTCTTTAGATGTAGCATTTCTAACAGAGCTGGATCAGACAGTCAAGCAGAGATTGCCTCTAAGTAGGTGATGTGAGACAGAGAATAGTTGGAGTTTTTTGAGCCTGTCCATGTAGGACAAGTGTTTAAGGCCTAGGATCCTCATTGTGAGGTACTTTTGTTGCCTCTCCAGTTGTTGTAGGTGTCTAGTGAGGTATATGCCAAATGGGTCATTGTACTCAATTATTGGCCTAATAAGGGAAGAGTAGAGGGAGACAATGACCTCTTTCTTCCTGGATGCAAAACCCTTGGTAATGAGATGTGCCACATAGAAGGACTTTCTGACCACAGTGGCAACGTGGTGGTCAAAAGAGAGGTTGCTGTCAACCTGTGTTCCCAGATCTCTTATAACACCTTCCGTGTTCAGTGAACTACCATCAATGTGGTAATTAAAGGGAACTGGGTTTTCCCAAGGGGGATTGATGACACATTTTTTTGGCATTGAGCTTAAGGCCATGGTTCTGACACCAGTCGTTGGTCTACTGAAGGCCTTTCTGTAGGATGTCAACATCACTTGGAGAGTTAATAATAGCTCTCAACTTGCAATTGTTTGTGAACTTTGTCAGCCAGAGTCCCTTCATGTTGGCCTGAACTTCAGAAAAGTAGATACTTAACAGCAGAAGACCAGGACTGAACCCTGTAGGACTCCACTTGTGACTGGTCAGCAGTCTGACTTGGAGTCAGCCACTTTCACACTGTGGGTTTTATCTGTTAGCCAGTTTGCAGCCTACCTAGTGATAGAGGAGTTGATACATAGCTTAGTGAGTTTTTTGATGATTCTTGAGTGGGGAATGGTATCAAAGGCCTTGGCCAGATCAGGAAGGCTGTATGAACCACCTTGCCTTCATCCACAGCTCTGGTGACTGACTCAAAGAAGTTGACCAAGTTGAGCAGGTATGATCTACCCTTCACATAACCAAACTGTGTAGGATCCAGAGTTTGGAGATTCCCTATATCCATGTTTATTCGGTCCATGATGATACGTTCCATATCTTTGCATATCAGACTCATCAAGCTAATGGGGTGATACTTCCCAGGGTCTGTACTCGCTCCTCCTTTGTGGAGAGGGATGACTGTATCAGTGTGCCATTTGGTAGGGACAAAGCCTGAGGTGTGGCTGTGATTGAATAGGGCACACCGGTGAGGTGCCAGTTCACTCTGTAGTTAATGTAGGACACAGACAGGGATATTGTCAGGTCACATACAAGCTGTATTCTTGGCCTTGGACAGTGCTGTTTTAACCTGTGCAGCAGTAATACCGGGTGCCTGGCAATCTACTGTCATTGTGATTGGTCCTTTGGGTGGGTAGGGGTAAAGTTAGCACTGAATCTGTCAGCCAGTATATTGGCAATATCTGTTGGCTTGGTATAGGAGGTACCATTGTGCAATAGCTCAAAGCAAATCGGGGTATTGTCATGGAGATTCTTTACATAACTATGGAAGGCCTTGTGGTTGTCTTTACTATCTGTTGCAATTCTGTTTTCATAGTTTGCTTTAGAGGATTTGATGAGAGATCTCAACCTTTTGTTGAGACTGATACGGGAGTTTTTCCAGTCTTGGGACTTCACTTTATTTCTGCATCAGTTTCCTCCTTCTGTTGTAGAGTTTGTTTATGGCAGGGGACCACCAGATTGGCTTCCTTTTTATTGAGGAGAGCATCTTGGTTCTATTGGGTATGGCGCGATCCATGCATTTGTGTACATATTTGTACAGTGCATTGGTGTATGATTCAGCGATCATGCAACTATTCTCCATTTGCATGAGTGTTGTGAAGTTAGTCAACTCTGTTTTTAGGAGCCCAAAGTTAGCTTTGGATAAGTTTTTCATGGTGGTTACCTTTGTGGGGGGTGGGAGAGATATGGATTTCCAAGGTGATTAGTTTGTGGTCAGATCTAACAAGGGAGGAGTTGACTATTGGCATAAAGCAATGGTCGCCCATGTTAGCAATGACCAGGTCAAGGATGTTGCTACCTCTAGTAGGGGCAAGAATGAGCTGGTCCAGGGCATTGGAATTAATATATTCCAGAAAGCATTGGGCATGTATATTCGTACATGAGTAGTTTTCCCAGTTAATGGAGGGGTTGTTGAAGTTGCCCAGTATGAGAGTGTTAGGACTCTAATATTCTCCAGGGTGCTTAGGAACATGAAGTGTGAGTCTTGGGACATGGTCGGGGACCTATAGCAGGCTATGACCTGAATAGCTGTCTTACCCAATGTTAGCTGTACCTGAAGTATCTCAGATGCATTATGCTGAGCTAACAGTCTGGAGGTGTGCACATCCTTTATGAATATAGAAACACTACCGCCTTTGGAGCTTCTGTCCATGTTCTGGGGCTGAAAGCTGTAGAGTGAGTTATAGCCTGCTAGTTACTCTCCTTAAATATCATATGCAATAAGTACATTTATGTGGAACTTTAAGGCAGTCATAGCAGAGAGAAATTAATTGATTCTGTGCATATTTTCAAAAATTATTTGTCTTTACTGGTCTGTTTATCTTATTTATCACAGGTATTACTTAACTATATATATATATATATATATATATATATATATTTATATATTTATTATATTTATATATATATATATATATATATATATATATATATATATATATATATTAATACATACATACATATAAATATACACATACATATATATCTCCTCTTTAAATGGACTAGTTTTTCACATAGTAACTTGGTTAACCATAAATTTTATTATTTCACATCATGGAGAGGACTTTATTCCCCACATCACTTTTGCTTAATTGTTTTAGCTCCATGGTCACAGAAACACTGAGAAAAGAAAAACAATCTGAAAAGTTGAAAATATTAGCTGGATGTACTGCAATGTAGTAGAGTTTGTTGAATACAAATCACAGCTGAGGAAAAGTAACTTTAGGGAAACTGAATAAGGGAGAGAATGGTCCAGCAGTTAGTTGTTAACCACATGTAGGATAACCATCATGCTTCATAGTAGAACAGCGTCTGATGTAAAACATAGCAAGCCAGTTATAGGATCATAGGGCCATGGGGAGCTACTAGGCTATTGGCCCTGAAGCCCTTGCAAGCCTAGCCAAGAATTTAGCCCATGTTCCAACAAGTCAGCACCTGGTGCCCCTGTCCAGCAGGGGCACAGGTGGAATCCCATGTGTGTATTTTCTGCTCCCCATTCAGTTATCCAGGTTGCACTTAAAAAAAGGTTAATGAAGTACTCTGCTTGACATGGAGTGAGAGTCTATTACACAGAAGGGGGAGTCTCTGGGACACAAATCATTCCCACCAACAAGTCCTACTGATGTAACAGACCAGGTTGAGGTCATGCATGCGGGTTATTCGAGTAGAGCTTGAATGGCAGATATACAGCAGTCTCATCAAGGTGGAGTCTGAGATTGCTTTGTATGATCACCTCTGAGGAGTGTACATGAGACTGAGTAGAGGGACAGGGCTTTTAACCTATCTGTGTAAGGTAGATGTTTGAGGCCCTGGATTCTCCTGGTGAGGAACCTCTGTGGTTTCTCCAGCTGCTACATATGCTTTGCGGGGTACATGCCAAAAGGGGCATTGTACTCAAAATGGGTCTTATAAGAGAAGAATATAGGGATGTTATGACCTCCTTGTCTGAGATGAGATGCCCTTACTAATGAGGAAGGCCATGTAGAAAGCTTTCCATATGGGTCTACTGCCTGAGGTGGCTTCCCCTCTTTTGACTTGGTAGGTTCTATCAGTTTACCAGTTTGCTACCGATTTGGTAACATACGGATTGACACCTAGATGAGAGACCTTATCTCTTACACCCAAGTGGGGAATGATATCAAAGGCTTTGGCCATCTCAAGTTAGGCAGTGTGCACCATCTTCCCCTCATCCATGGCTTTGGTTACTGTCTCAAAGAAGTCGACCAAATTTAACAGGCATGACCTCCCCTTGATGAAACCAAACTGTGTTGGATCGAGTGTTTGGGGGTTGCTAATGTCCTTCTTAATGAGGTCCATGATAATGCATTCCATGGCCTTGAAGATCAGGCTAGATTGGTTGATGGATCTATAATGTCCTGGATCGGTGGACACTTCACCTTTGTGCAAAGGGATGACAGTGGCTGTCCTCCATTCAGCTTGAATGAATCTGGTACTCAGACTTTGGTTAAATAGGGTGCTAATGGTGCTGCAAGTTCATGTAGGATGCAGTCTGGGATGTTATCAGGTCCCATGGAGGCTGTATTTTTTGCCCTTGAGAGGGGGCATGTGCTGGGGATCTCCTGATTTACTGATGGGGGGGGACAGAGAGGTGAAGTTTTCACTGAATCTGTCTGCTAGCAAGTAGGCTATATCTACAGCATTTATGTATGTGGTGTCCTTGACCACCAGTTCTCAGCAGATCTGAGTGCTTCCTTTGAGATTGTGGACATATGTGAAAAAGGCCTTGTGATTGTCCTTAGTAGATGTGGCCATTTTGGACTCAAAGTGTGCTTTGGAGGATTTCACTAGTGTTCTTATTTGCTTGCTCAGGCTAAGGATTGATTGCTTCCAGTTAGGCACCTGCTCCTTCTTGGTCCTGACCAGCATTGTTTCCTTTTATTATAGAGTTTATTTATTGAAGATGCCCACCAGACAGGTTTACTCTTCCTTGAGGAGGATAATTTTTGTCCTGTCTGATATTCCTGATTCCAAGCAGCTATATAAATGCTCTTATAGTACTTTGGTGTAGATTTGGGCATATGTGCCAGTTCCTATGGAGGGGGAGGGGGCTGTGAAAATGTTTATACCTTTCCTCAGGAGGTTGTAATCAGCAAGGGGGGGTCAGGGGACATGGTGACTTTGAAAGTGACCGCTTTGTTGTCAGATCTTACCAGGGAAGATGACACTGTAAGGATGCTGAAGTGGTTACTCATGTTGGTTAATGCCAAGTCCAAGAAATTATCACCTTTTGTGGGTTTCTTGACCTGCTGGTCCAAGGCATTTGCACTGACAAAATCAAGGAATCTCTGGGCATTTGTGTTTTGACATGAGTAATTAAAGTCACCCAGGATCAGGGTAAAGGGTTGAATTTTGATAGATTCAAAGAGGTCCAGATAGGTGGAGTGTGCATCTTGAGTCAAAGTTGTGGACCTGTAGCTAACTATGACTTGAATAGGGGTCTTGTCAACAGCTAACTGCACCTGGAGTGTCTCCTGTGTGTCATACTGTTTGACCAGCCTGAAGGTGTGTATGTCTTTAATATATATTGCAACTCCACTTCCTTTTACTTTGCTGCCCCACAGTTTGGGGTCTGAATGTTTGATAGGATGAGTAACCTGGTATGGCTGGGGTGCTCTCTGCAGCTTTGAACCAGGTTTTTGTGACTGCACAAATGTCAGCATCTTCCACGGTTAAGAATGCTTCCAATGAGTGCAGTTTCATGTTTAGACCCTTAGCATTTAGGAACATGATCTTTAATTTGCATTTCAATTAAATTTTCATGTTGGTAGTTTTAAACTCATGGCATTGCCTAAAAAAGCACTATGGGGGAAGCAAGAGCCTTTGCCAGAAGCCTGAAGCCCAATGGAGACAGATGCAGGCTTTCTCTGGGAAAGTATCATGGTCTGTTGATTATGTCTTCACAAGATGTCAGGTACTGGATCTCCTTGGAATGACACCAGAAACTAAGCCAATTGTTAAAGTCAATAACTTTCTGTTTGTATTGAGGCATCATACTGGGTGATGGTAGAATGATGCTTAAGACTAGGAACATACCTGCCTGGGACACATATTCAGTGAGCTCAATTATGTCTCTCTTTATATAGTAATTCTCAAAAACAGCAAGCGACCAGGTACCAAAGCACAAAGACCAATAATCCACACTAGCACCTCTGTCTGGTGAAGCAATAAAGCCACGGATAAAATCTTCCGTGAACACTCATTTAATTAGCAGATTCCAACAGTTGCAGAGCCACCAGCACTAACACAAAACACATAAATGTCTTAAAGTCTCCGTTTTTGTTTGATACACTTCATCAGATGTGGGCCATCTGTAAATGATTCAATTTATATGCTTAAAATAGTGACATCACATAATAAAATGTCAATTATGTCTCTCTTTATATAGTTCAGAGAAGTACTTCTCAAATCATTCACTCCAACATGGACTATGACAGAGTCATAACAGTACCCATTGTTGTGAGACTTGTGTGCATGGGAGATATGATAGATTCTGGCACATGACAAAAACTAACTGTGACTTTTCTTTATCCAGCCCATTGAGGGCCACATCTGTGTGTCTCACACTGGAGTCTCCTATGACTAATATGTTGGGTTTATGGTGAGGCCCTAGTGGCTGTGAGACACAGGAGTGTGGACTATGTGTGGTTTGTGGTGTGGTGGGCAGTGGAGTTTGTGTTTCTCTTTGCCTTGGAAGTCTCTTTTGTTTGGGTATGTTTTTGTTGAGAACCTCTGCATAAGTGAGTGTGTGTGTTGTGTAGGTGTGAGTGGTGTTTGAAGTGTGGTATTTGTGCTGACAACCTTCTCAGTGCCAGATATACTGGCCTGTGAAAGAGAGAGCATAAACTCTAGGTTCTTAATGTAATTGCATCTCTCACAAATTCTGTTCATAGGTGGTCATAGTAGAGGGTTGCCAGTGTACATGAGGCAGTTGCTATACTGTCTCAGTATGCCCATATCAATCAGAATGGTAGGAGAAACCATAGGAAATATCCATCCATATTTGTCAGTATCTGAGGGAGAGAGGCCAGAGAGAGCTAAGAGGGGTAAAGGGTGGAAGGTCTAAGAAGAGTACTACTAGATGATCACACAAGTGCTACTAAGGGAAATTTATTGCTGAAACACCTTGCAATGGGTTAAAACAGCACAGCTGTGATGTGTGATGACATGGGGTTTAAATACCACAAAAAATAGAAGATTCTAGTAACACAATTTCCAAAGCTTGGAGAGAGAAAAAAATCCACTTATTATGTACTTCTTTAGATAGGTCTTCAGTCAAGCCACATATGTCCAGCAATCTTTTAAAGAATCTTCTTTAGCAGCAAAATGAGTTTCAGTATATAAAAATGTAGAATTTCTACAGGTAATTTCTGAAGAGACATTATAACTAACTGTTGTCATCAAAGTAAATGTCAAAAACAAGGCAGCAAAGCATGAGAAAGAGGTGTATACAAATCATTATTTTCTCCAATAAACAAAAACGTACAGATAAAAGCATCTAAAATGGACCTACTACAGCACTCCAAGCTCCAGCTGCTGGAATACCGCTGCCTCACAGCCAGAGCCTCAGGTAAAAGGTAGCTTACTGGCTATATGCTCATGCTTGAATTTCAACACTGTGTTCAAGCGATGTGTGGTAGCCCTGGGGAGACCCAGGTAAAAGGTAGCTTACTGGCTATAAGCTCATGCTTGAATTTCAACACTGTTCAAGTGATGTGTGGTAGTCCTGGGGAGAGAGTGAAGCTGGCACACCTCACTCAAATTCAATATTCATGCTTGGGGGTTAGTATAGCGCCCATGGCGATATAAGTGCAGGCTGCGGTTTTAGGTAGAGATTGAATAGGGCTTTAAGATTACCGAGCATGAATAGGATTTTAGCTTTAGGTAGCAGGAAGAGTGTTTAGGGTTTGGAAATGGGGAGGGAGTTTCAGGATTAGTAAGTGGGGAGGGACTTTAAGGGTTAGAGAGTGGAAAGGGTGTTATAAGGTTAGAGAGATCATGGACTTTAGAATTAGGGAGCAGTAAGGAGGTTTTAGGTTTAGGGTAGGGTAAAACAGATTAGGGTTAAGTAGTGGGTATGCTGTTTTAGTGTCAGGTAGTGAATGGAGACTTTAGGTTTAGGAAGGTGGAAGTAGAGATATAGGTTCAGGGAGTAATCTGAGACTTGGGTAAGGATGGTTAGGGGTCTGGTGGATGTTATAGGGTTACAGTTAAAGTTCTGGAAGGGTTATGTTGTTAAGCAGGGTCATGTGGTAGGAGTAATATATAATTTAATATCATTAGGCTGTTGAGCTAGTGGAAGTTTGGGCACTTACCAATAAGTGCAAGTGGAAGTGCGCAAGTGAATCTCCAGCTAGTAGCATGTGAGCACTTATAGTAAATCTGTTCAAAACTGCACATTACAGCAAAATTAGTTCATTGAAAAAATAGTATACATGCTTCGTAATAAACCTTTTTTAAACGTACAAGGCAAAGCATACTTTAAACTGCAAAAAAAAAAAATGACTTTCATGCCACATAATGTTAAATTAGTGCTCATAATTTCTTTGTGGAAACAAAACTTCTGAGACTATAAGCACTTTAGCTGTATACATTTTTTTCTCTTGTGCTGTAGTGGTTGTAGTCATTTGAAATGACGTGCAATATCCTAAATCTAGGATTTGATTTTTTGAATCTGTGCTCAATGCATAATAGCTTGGAATGTACAAGGGCATCAAACCATGCCCAGCATATACCCACGTGAAAATATGCTAAGAGTAGCATTCAAGTAACTTTATCAACTTGTTTAATTGCAAGTAATGAAACTAATATATGGATGTGGTGCAAATGGATCGGTGATTGAAATATTATCATGTCATTAATACTAAACTTCTGATAATTTTCTAAGTGTATTGCTTTTACTTAATTAAAAAAATATCTACACAAGAATTATTAAATGCATGACTACATTTTCAATCCTTAGAAAGGTTTTAATAGTTTTACTGAAAATGTTTTTGTTCATATTACACTTTCAGTTATGCTTATTTATTTCCATTTCAACTTCTCCAGCATATTCAAATCATTTCAATACAATTTTCACATGTATGATAAACACCACTAATTATACAATGAAAGTCAGTTTATATGAGAAAACACAAATGCTCATTTGTGAAAGTATTACGTGTAGCCATCATAAATTCTGCATTATTTATGCAAACACTGAAATGTGCAAAAGGAAAAGAATAACAATAGTTATAGCCTACATTTCTTTCACTACCCAAACATTTCAAAGGACTGCCACACCTCTCATAACAGTTTCAAACCAGCACAGTTATTGACCTCCTCTTTTCTGTCAACCGAATGGTGCTGAAAATGCAGCTGTCCATGTATGCTCAGAATTAGTTCAAAATGATGTGAAGATTACTGAACCTACACACATTGCCAACATACTGGCTGACAGGTTCAGTGCAAACTCCCCCCCCCCCAAAAGGAGAGATATCTATACCAGAGGATTGTAGCCCCCCCAAACATCTCCAACGCCCAGGTGAGAACTGCTCTCTCCAAGGCAAAAAACACAGCATCCATGGGACTGGATGGTGTCCCCGGCTGTGTGCTCCATGAACTCAATGAGGAATTAAACCCGCAGTTAGGACAGCTGTTTAATCTTAGCCTCACCTCAGGATACGTACCCAAGTAGTGGCGCACGGTGACTGTGGTCCCACTTCACAAGGGCGGTGCCTCCACCGACCCGGGAAATTACCGTCCCATTAGCTTGACAAGCTTTATCTGCAAAGCCATGGAGAGGATCATAATGGAACTCATAAATAAAGACATAGGGAACTTGCAGACTTTGGATCCAACCCAGTTTGGCTTTGTCAAAGGCAGATCATGCTTTTTAAACTTGGTTGACTTTTTCGAGACAGTCACCAAGGCCATTGATGAGGGAAAGGCAGTCCATACAGCCTACCTCGACCTGGCAAAGGCCTTCGACACAATACCCCACTCAGGTATCATCGAAAAACTCATCAGCTTGAATGTAAACCCATACATCACAAGATGGGTTGCAAACTGGCTAAGTGACAGAACCCACAGGGTCAGAGTTGCTGGAGCCATGTCAGACTCAAAGCCTGTCACAAGTGGTGTCCCACAGGGCTCAGTCCTGGGTCCACTCTTGTTCGGCATCTACTTTTCTGAAGTACAAGCAAACACAGGAGGGTTATTTCTGACAAAGTTTGCAGATGACTGCAAACTGGGCGCCATAGTAGAAAACACATCTGACACAGATATCCTTCAGAAGGACCTCACAGAAACGGATAACTGGTGCCAGAGCCATGGCCTAAAGTTAAACGCCAAGAAATGCATAGTCATACCCTTCGGGAAAAATAAGGTTACCCCTAGCTACCATATAGGTGGCAATCCACTGAGCACAGAAGAAGTCATCAGGGATCTGGGGACCCAGGTTGACAGTAGCCTTTCGTTTGACACTCATGTTACTAAAGTAGTTAGGAAAACCTTCTACATTGCCCACCTGATCATGAAGGGATTCACATCTAGATCAAGGGAGGTCATCATCCCCCTGTACTCATCACTCATTAGACCTATGATTGAGTACAATGCCCCATTCAGAATGTATCTGACCCGACACCTGCAGCAGCTGGAAAGGCCCCAAAAGTTCCTCACCAAAAGGATAAAGGGTCTCAAAAATATGTCTTATGCTGCCCGACTGAAAGAACTCCAGCTCTATTCAGTCTCATACCGCTTGCTCAGAGGTGACCTGTGCCTGACATATAAGGCCATGTCAAACCCAGATTTGATGAATATGCTTCACCTCAAAAATCTAGATCCCTCAGAATCACAAGGGCGGAGACTTAAACCTTGACACGGTTATTAATAGAACGTGCTGGAGGGACAGATTCATCACCCAGAGACTCCCTATGCTGTGGAACAAAATCCCAGTACATGTGAGGCAGAGCACCTCGCTGGCCTTGTTCAAGAGGAATCTTGACCAATGGATGGGAGATCGCAGATATACCCCAGGGATTACTTCAGTGTCACTGCTTGACAGAGGCACAGCAAAATAATAGGCATAGTTTTATTCAAACTAAAGGGGTGGCGAAAGCCACATAACTATGGGCTAGGCTTATAAATGCCCTTGGGCAGATAGCCTAGTATGAACCTATGAACCTACCTGGTCATTAGACTAAGTACCTACAACCGATAAATATATATAGATATATATATATATATATATATATATATATATATATATATATATATATATATATATATATATATATATATATATATATATATATATACATTTACATATATATGTGTGCGTTTATATTTATCTATCTATGTGTGTGTGTGTGTGTGTGTGTGTGTGTGTGTGTGTGTGTGTGTGTGTGTGTGTGTGTGTGTGTGTGTGTGCATGTGCGCACCCACACACACACACAAATTTGGTTGACTAAGCGATTAAGCAGATGGTTGACAGATGTGCAAGACAGTTCTCCACAGTTCCCACAGTGCCTCAGGTGAGTACAGGAGATACTCATTGTTTATAGTACCCTGTCTACCCCTTTACTATTATTTCATGTGTTTCATGGTCAGTCAAACATAGTCTGAACACTCTCTGCCTTGTACACCATGTTCTGGTAGCAGCAGCAGCAGCATCTTGTATTAGAACCTGTTGCACATACAGACTTATAACGGCTACAGTAACTCCTAAAAGTTTTCAATTTACCCATTGCTGTATTCCAGCATATCTTGGAATTCCGAGCTAAAGCGAACACAATGTGTTTGCACTCATTTCACACATTTCTGAATCACTCCACCCTGATTATTTGCTTTATTAGTAATTGGTTTTGCTATTTGTTTGTTAGCATATTCATCTGCTGACCCTTGTTTTGCTCCCTGGTGCAATGTGTACTGCTGTTTGTTGAATTGCAAACAGCTCAGCTGTTGGTGCTCGTCATGCAGATGAGCTCAGTGTGACATGTAGGCATTCATGAATCCCCCCCCCAAATCTTTTTTTTTTGTTCACTATTCCACAAATGTGTATATGGAAAAATGTTTTCACATAACTCAATCTGGCTGTAAAAATAAGTATAAAATGTGTTTTTCAATATACTCTAAAGCATTTTCTCAACTAAAATATCCATAGACAGAATATGTATTCAAGCAAGCATCTCTAAGAAAGATGTGTAATTTCTATGCATAAGTAAGAACTGAAACTTCACATTGCGAATTTTGTAAAAGTTGAGTCTCTGAATTTCTCAGTTAATTCTAATTTTTCTTTTTCTTTCATATAGCCTTTCTGTAAGAAGTAGACAGTAATTATGAAAGTAATTTATATTCATGCTATTCTTACAACTACAGTATTAATACACATCTTGATTGTAAGTAGAATGGCCAGTTCAGAAATGCAAGATGATAAAGTATTAATTAGTCTGCCAAAGCTTGTGGCATTAAATCACACAGTTATTATATCTAGGATGGTTATATCTTGGGAGATATTCCATCCTATAATGCATATGTAGATACAATAAAATAAAAATGAAGCCAGCAAAATGTGATATCGCTGTACTGGTTCTGAGTATGAAGTATATGGTCTCTTCATATACATGTTTTAATAACAACACAAGTAATTGAATCATTAAAAATATACATTTCAAGACAAAGCTATCCGCAGTGTAGTGGACTAAGGTATGATTATCAATTACTTTTAAACATTGCTTTAACAGTTTCTTGCAAATCATTCTGGAGTTAATTATTGTGTGTGCCAGACAAATATTGGATAATAATTTAATGTTCCATGAAGGCAGATTACTAAGGTAGTGTGAATTATAAGAGATCAGTATGTCAGAGAGCAACATCATTAGAAATGGGCATAGTCTTTTGCATTAAAAACTATATAAAATGATTAATTTCTCCTTTTCTTTTTAAAATAAGCTTGCTGTGTCCTCCACACCTGACCATTTGACCCAGCCTGTTTTCACTGTACTAGCTGATCATAGACATTGGCAGTATGAGACAGTTGGATGGCAACAGGCAGTCAATATGGGTAAATTTACAGCATTTTTTCTATATCCACTTTTACTTTTATAAGTACATGACTTACTCACAGCATATTCAACTGCTGCCTGCAGCGAGAGAACTATGGGATTATCTTTTACAGAAACTGATTGTCTTTCGTACAACCAAACAAGTTGATGCTTCCCATTATGTTCCCAATTCTTCAACAGAAAGTCATACCACGGGATGCATATTGATAGAATATAAAACAAGTCTGCACCCATGATAGGTCATGCAACAAATACTATGTATTCATATTTCCCCCTATTGTTGCCTTCACAACCCAAGTTGCTAGCCAAATCTTGGTCCTCTGCACTTCTATCTCTTATTACATTGGAGACACCATATTTGTGAATGTTGAATGTAAACAGTGCACATTTCCATATGTAGGTTTGTACTCTAGCATGGCACAACAGAATATGATATGCTACAGCACAGTTTATCATATAATCAAGTACCATATCTGTTTTCTGCATGATCTTCTTCTAAATCTCATGCATATATAATAAGCAAGATTAAGGAGCACAACTGCAGAGCAGCAATAACAAAGCCCATAGAACCCCCTGCCTTTGATTAATTTTGGCATTAAACTGCTGTCAAAGTGTAGTCAGTTTCTTACTTACAACATAATACACAGCCATACTAGGACTACAAATGCCATACAATAAGCAAAGGAAGCAGATATAAAATGCAGAGAAATTGTTCACATACTGTTTCAGTCACCTACAAAAAAATCTGACTCGTGGTCACCTTAACTACAAACCCATGCACAAAGACAGTGAAGCTCTTAAATCTAGGTCAACAGACAACAACCAAAAGTTTGCTTTTTTTAGTTGACACTTGGGTTAAAGGTGATACTAGCATTTTTTTCTTAACATAATATTGTATCCTTCTCTTGCAGAAATGACTCTTCTATTAATAAAAACAGAAGGAATCTGTGACTGTTTAAATAAAGCAGGAATGAAAGAAAGAAAGCAAGAAAGAAAGAAAGAAAGAAAGAAAGAAAAAATCTCATGGCTGACACTCTTATTTTCTTCTATTTCCCTTTTGAAACTTGACCCAAAGTAGGAAAACTCAAACACCTACATAGACGAACATGCCAGTATGTTGATACAGCCTCAGATTAATACCTTTGCTTTTTTTTCCTTGCTTAGCTCTGCAAAAATCTCTGTCTCCCAGTCTATAAAAGAGAATGTGTGTTCCTTGTTGATTTAATCCTGGGCTAATTCATCCGAAATCATTTCTGACATGAATGAGTTTCCAACCAGCAAAACCTCACTCATGTCATACATTTCCCTCCTCATAATGTTGCCTCTAACATGATTTCCATCCAGACCATCTACTCACAATCTCTCTACTCATATGTTTTTCATCATAGCTAATGTACTTTTGATGATTCTCTTTTCTTCTCCTAGTACTCTGTTAAGTTGACTAAAATACCACCTCCACTAATTAAGGGATGGAGCCTTTTCTCTTTGATTACTTTAATGATGTGTTACATACTGGAGTTGACTTCAGTGATACTCATTTCTTGTGCTCTTCTAACTTACCTCACCAAGAATCACTCAAATCAAACATAATGGGGTTGGGAGGATGGCCTAATGGTTATGGTGTTTGCCTTACAGACACAAGGTGCATGGTTTGAGTCTCACAAGGGCAGTTAGCCTAGTATGAACATGGTATTAGAAGTGCTGAACCTATAGGAGGAAACCATTGCTCTTTGTTCATATAGATGTAAGAAATCAAATGCATGATAATACTTGCAGCAATCAGAAATCCACTTACTGTCCTTTTTGACTTTCTCTCTGTCTTGATCTAAGAAGACAAAAATGGAACAGCTATCATAAAAGCAAAATGCATGTATTGTAGGTTTAAAAACATACTAGATATTCCCAAACTGTGTTATTATTTAAACTCTTACAGCAACCCTTTTGTTCCTTCTGACATTTTCTAATATCTCAGTAGGGATATCTTCTAATTATTCCAGACACGTTTTGTCTTTACAGCTCATCCCCATCTACATCGAGACTTGTCTACTACCTCACTCATCTCACAGTATACTTTAACTCATTTTTCAAGAAATCTGCGCAGTCGCTCCTAATTAACATGTCAAGTAAACATTTATTACATTAAGATACTTATATGTGAGGTTTCTCAAAACAACTGCCTCCTTTACTTTTTGTGCCCATACGTTTATCTTAAATATTTCCCATTCCATTGTGCTCATCCATGAATAATGAATAATTGTTAAAATAAACCCCCTTTGCTATAAGCTCCTAACCCCTCACTCTAAACATTATTGCCAGCCATTATTTTTTCTCTGTAGCCAAAATAACAGAATAAAATTATTTGTAAGCAATTCAGTAAATTCAGACAAAATAATGCCATGCTTTCCATGCTAAATCATAGTTTCTGCATAGCTTTTAATTCCTGTATAGCCTTTTTAATTTATATTCAGTTTGCACAGTTTTATTTATATGTACACACGATTACTCTTACTAGTGTTTTTTTTTTTCTCTGACTTTGTTGTGATTGATTACTTTGTCTTATTCCATCTTTTTAACAGCAATGGACTTTCTGCAGATGCATCAAATTATTCAGCATCTATCTAATTAAAATAACTTTTCAGTTGCTCTTCAGAAATACCCCATGCACTCTCCATCTTTTAAATCTAGAGCCCGCTAGGAATCTGTTGCCAGTACCATAATCCCATAATTAACATTGTTTGACAGAGTTTTTCCACTTCACACCAAAACATGTGGCATTACATAATAGAGGTCAATGTTACTACTGGTAATAACCGCCTTTGCACTAGAAACTGTGCTTGTGGTGTCAAATTTGGCATTTAGAAATGTGAAAAAGTCTTTACATTGGTTAGCGCTTCTCTTCCAAGCTTTTCATGATTTTCCTTTTGATCAAAGGCAGGGTTGGATATCAACATTCATTCAGGGACAGTGGTTGGCATAAAAGCATTTTATACACATTAGATGGAGGTGATTTTAAATAATAAATGAAAGTGTGGATATCAGCAGGTATACTTTGTGTAAATATAGCAAATTCCAATCAATATGCTTTCTAGTAATGTATCCAGACCCTGGCATGGTTTGTTGGTTTGCCATGACTTGAGGCCTTGTATGCATCAGTGAAGCTGCGAGCTATGCTGTCTGTGGAATTATCTACTGCCAAGACCTGCCATGATGGAATGGTCTTATCAGAGAAGCCAGACTAAGACAAACCGTTTGGGCAGCAGAAGCAGTATCTGTGTGGAAGAAAAGCTTGACAATATATTTTGGTATTATACCACAAAAATTCTATGGACAGTCACAATAAAATGAGATATGATATGGTAATTGAAGATGAACACCCAGTTCAAAAGGTGCTCAACAAGCTACTGGGGGACAACCAATGACCTGTTGAAGTAGTTTACTGCTGTATGGGGATGCAGTGGGAGTAAAGCCTTTAAGACCTTCAATTGCTTATGTTGGCATACACAATATGAGGGTCAGAAGCTGTAATGATATTTTAATTGTAGGTACATGGAATGTGAGAAGTATTAATCAAGGCAAACTGGACGTTGTCAGGAATGAAATGAAGCAAGTGAATGTTGACCTACTGGGAGCTAGTGAGTTGGATCGGAATTGGTCATCTTCAAACAGATGAGCACATGATGTACTTTTCTGGGACTGATACATATCAAAATCAAATTGAGTTGCAGTTGTAATTAAGAAGAAACAAGCAAATATGTTGTCAAAATATAATGCAGTCAGTGATGGAGAAATTTCAATATGTCTTTTTGGAAACCTGCCAACACATTACTCAGATATATGTGCCAGCAATGGGTGCTGAGGAAAAAAACAGATCTTGATCATTTCTGTGAACAGGTTCAAGCAGAAATCAATTGTACATACAAATAGGATGTGTTGGTAGTTATGGTTGACTGGAATGTGAAAGCTGGAAGTGGAAGCAATTCCCCAGTGGTTGGAAAGTATGGTCTTGAAATTAGAAATTATGCTGGACAATGTTTTGTTCATTTCTGCAAAACCAACAATTTGTTTATCTCAAACAACTTTTTGTAACTGCACAAACAAAGATTATACAATTGGGCTTCTCCCAGTTGACTGCACAGAAATAAAATAGACTGTACCTGTGACAATCAATATTGGAAAAAACTCAATAATGTCAGTTAAAACTAAACTGTGATCCAGTTGAGTTACAGACCACCAACTTCTTATTTGTAAACTTATTTGTGAAATCAAGCTGAGAAGGCACCAAGATCTTGCTCACATTCCTAGGTTTGATATTTCTAACATACCAATTAAATTCAGATATGATGTAGACAATCATCTCACCATCTTGAATGGACAAGTCAGTGAAATGTCATCAGAGGATTTGTAAAAAAACGCGAAGAAGTTCATACTTGAAGACGGTAACAAGTCTTTAAATCCAGTACTGAGACAAACTCAGCATAAATGGATATCCAGTGCAACATAAGAGATTGCTTTGAAATGTAGAGATGCCAAAGAGAAAGGTGAAAAGTAAACTGTTAACAAAGTTAACCACTCTTTTAGATGAGATGCAAGGCCAGATAAAGAAAGATTATTACAATGACATGTCCAGAATTAGAAGAAGAAGAAAACATTGAAGGTAGGACAAGTTTGGCCTTTCTAAAACTGCATGAACTTAGGTGAAAATTTCAACCTATAATTTGCATGCTGAAAGGCATCCAAGTGCTATGCTGAATGAAGCAGAAGAAATCAAACATAGGTAGCAAGAAACAAAAGGGTCCTTATAGCAGAAAGACTGATCAGTTTAACAGCAGTTCCAGACTACAACATATAGACAGGAACAGACTGTAATGAAAAAGGAGGTTGAGACAGCACTAAAAACTTTACCAAAAAGCGCTCAAATCAAGCCATTGATCTGTTGATTACATTGTTCCAGCAAATATGGAAATCAACATCATAGACAAAATGGACAACTGACTGGGAAAAGTCCATATTTCTCCCAATACTGAAGAAAGATGATCCTCCTGACTGTTCCAGTTACCATACAATCTCTCTCATCTCATACTCTAACACAATGTTACTCAAAATCATGCAGTGAGGACTGCAAACTTACCTAGAGTAGGAACTCCTAGATGTGCAAGCTGGATTCCAAAAGGGAACAGGAACACAAGATATCATTTCAATTGAAAGATTTATCAAGAAAAAGGCAACAAATATCAGAAGAACATATACATCTGTTTATTGATTATAAAAAAACCCTTTGATTGTATAGATCATGAAATGTTGTAGTCAAGTTTAAAAGGACGGTTGTGCCAGAGTACCTAATTGTTCTCATGTGTAATCTCTATTGCTATCAAGAAGCAATGGTCTGAACTGAACAAGGAAAAACAAAATAGATTATAGTCAACAAAGGTATGCACCAAGGATGTCTCCTTTCTTTTTATCTGTTTAATCTATATGCAGAGCAAATCATCAGATAATCAGGGCTGTAAAAGTGAGTGTGGAATATAAACTGCTGGCAGAATGTTCAACAATCTTTGTTATGCTGATGAGGCAACAATCTTGACAGAGAGTAAAAATAACCTGAGACATTTACTATCAAGCATCAAAAACCACGGTCTCAAGATGGGCCTGCACGTCAGTATGAAAAAGACAAATATACTTACATCTGACATCACAACCAGCTTCAATCTTGATGGTGAAGACATCAAAGTTGTCAATAACTTCAGTCTTCTTGGGTCATTTGTTACTATGGAATGAACAGGTGGTGTATAAATTCGGCATCATCTATGTATAGGCAGAGCAGCTATGCAGAACTTAGAAAAGGTGTTTAAATGAAGAAATATGCCTCTTTGCATGAAGATCAGATTAGTTCAAGCCATCATTTTTACAACCACATCATATGGTTGCTAAAGCTGGATAATCAAGAAGAAGGATAGGAAAAAGGTCAATGCCATTGAATTGTGGTGTTGGCATGAACTACTATAATTCCACAAACTGTCCATAGAGTCAACCAATCAGTCATTACTGTGATCCAATCCAACTTCACTGTGGAAGTTCAGATGTCAAGGTACAAGCTATCCTATTTTGTACACACCTTGACAAGGAAAGTATCATTGCAAAAAGGCAATGCGATTGATATGGTAAGTGGCTAGTGTAAGAGGGGAAGACTTCCGATACCTTGGCTTGACACTGTGACAGAAAACATGAACGTGTCATGGTCAACCTTTACCAGGCTCTGTGAAGTTTGGAAACTATTTAGCAAAAAATGTCTATAGAGTTGCAATCTACCAGGAATATATGCCAGTACTGTTTTAATGTCTAAAGTGAAATGTTAGTAGGGCAAAGGACATTTATCATACAGGGGCATATATATCAGAGAAGGCATATTATTTTTTTTCAGGCAAAAGTGTTATATTACAAAATTTTACTTAAAAACTGAATATATCAAAAAACAAGAAAATTTAAGGACAATCAGCTGCAAAATAAATAAATATAGTACAGTAACACATGTTTCTAATTAAAATAGATGCTCTGATTGGAAAAACATATTGCTAAATGCTATGCACTTGATCTGACAAGACAGCAATAAACTAATGAAATCAGTAGTAGCTGAGAGAGTAATCAAGTATTACAACAGACCCAAAAAATATACATTTGTTTAAACATGCTATAAGGAATAAGCAATAGCATATAACCTTGTTACTGTATGTACCATGTTGTATTTATGAAAGTGTATTCTGTAAAAATACAGCTCCAGTGACATTAAACAAAGCTTTACAAGATCAAAAGTTGTTAACCAATATTTAGAGTTACCGAAACCAGGCGACATTCCAGATTTGCAAACCTCAACTAATCTGGTAATTTTGGAAAAGAATCAACTAGATGGAATTGGAAATTTTAGGAAAGGACATATTAGCTTATGTTGTTTGATTATATATAGAGATAACGTTGTTATATTTAAAATACAGTGATTCTCTCCAATGCATGGCATACACTACCTAATACATTTACCTAGTAAACCCATGTTCTTGCTTAAGGCTCAAGTTAATAACTAATGTGTGGGTTACAGTCATTTGATGGCTGAACTATACAACAACAAAATGGCCTATACCTTAGAAAGAGCAGATGTAAAATCCCATATACTGTTTTATCATAAGAAATCACAAAATATATGTTTTGCAGATACTACTTTACTTTAAAAAGCTATGCATGAAGCTATTTAACAAAACACCAATTTGACATGTTTCTCTGGGTTATCTCCAATAGGATTAGTATCTGATGTAGTGACATAGTCAGAACCAACTGATACCTTAATGGTAATGAATGAGATGATTTGTCTGGATCATGCAAAAAAAGATGATAGATCACCTAGGGTAAATTGTGTATCCCTTACACTGTCACCTAAATAAGCTGGAAATCCTAAAAATGCAATGCTAGGTAGATTCACTGGCTGTGTAGGCATGGCTGATGGTATTTCCGATATGATGTAATGCACATCTTGTGAGAACTAAAGCACATTTTTCTTATGATGCCTAATATCCATGTCATGTAGCTACATACATTAATCTCCTTACATGCTGACATGCCATTTTACAGATCAGAAAACTAATATGGTATAGCCTACTGGAAGGAGAGGGTTAACCACTCACTAATGTATCTTCTTATAGCCCTATTTCTCTTTGGAAACAAAGATAAGAACAATATTCATAACCATTTACTTGCCTTACTAAGATCAATATTCTACAATTGCAGAATCTCAGCCTACTTGATGATTACAGTGACAGCATGTGCCAACTGATTTGTAACAACTAGCACAATCATTGGCAGGGGTGTCTTGCTGCACTCCTCTCCCATTCTCATTCCCCCAAACACTCCCTGTATCATAGCCTTGTGCTATTGCATTCTGCTCCCAATTTAATCAGCTATCAATACCACTTAAAGAGAACCCAAACACATTTTATTTCACAAAACAAAACCACAGAGGAAAGCTGTACGTAAAGTGCACCTCTTAAAAATACATTGATTTTCTTCCTATCACATAGAAACAAATCAGACCACTACAATTAGTCATATATCCCTAACCACATTCTAAAAACTTAGTATTCTACTCTTAATATTAGCATTCATTATACTATGCCTCCCAGGCTTACTCCAAGTAAAAAGTATCCAACTCATACTTATCTACAAATACCCTCACATAGCTTCATTAAACAAGACTGTACAACTGCCAGCAATGCATCTTATACCATTTATCCTAGCAGTGCTCAAACAAATCCCCCAACTAAACCTATTAAACTATCTTCTTCAGCTAACTCCTACAATATAACTAACCACTCTCAGTACCATCATATCATCACCCATACCAACACAATCCTAACCTACCCTTTACCCCACATTACCTACACATATAACACTACGCTTAAAGCAAACAAATTGCTTTAACCTATCCCCCATACAAAGATCACAAAAAAGAATGTTTGCAGCCAAATTTATCAAATTTCCAAATGAACAACCCCCAGTACATAACATTCTACTCCTATGGACCTACATAGAAATCAACCAAGGTCCAAACCAATCAGTCACGCAACTGCTTCACAAGCTATTACTCTCATACAACTATTAACTTAAAATAGCAAACCTTAACAATGGAAGCATGCTAAAAATGGAGTAAGCAAATGGATTCATAAGAACACTCAACCCTGATATTATCAGATACACTGAATCCTTGATGAAACAAGACACTACAAACCTAATCCACAATGTCCAAAGCTACAAATACATCTTTAATCCTAGGCCAGGTCCTTGACAATGAGGATGTGCACATATTATTAACGAAAACCTCACAATGTCTCTCCTAGGACAAAACAGAGCTTATGTAAACAATCCTGTCTTTGTGATTGACTGTGGAGGCAACTTACAAGAGAAGTTTATTTGAATTTATATTTTACTTCTTACCAGTGTTTTTCACTATTGGTAGCAATCAAGGGACAGCTTGTAGACAATATTTACTATAATTTACACTTTATTGTTTTTCCTTTAATTTTCACTGTTTGTTGTTAGAAAGGAATAGGTTTTATACAAGTAAACTCTAGCCACCCTAAGAGACCTAGTCAGCTATAAAGCCACACAGAATGCAAACAGTATAATATAGAGATTATCTAAACAATATTGTGATTTATTGATCTTTACTGTTAAAAAAGATGTGACTGTGAGTGATAGCGAACAGAAACTATTGCACACATTAGCATGTGATGTAAATGAATTCCAGCTTTTTTCTAACTTTCAGAACTTGTTTGGTCAGTACAACAACTTACTGTACTTAAATTAGTTTTAGTTGCACATTGTTTGTGTGATTCTTCTCACAGAAGATGATTTAAGTCCTCTTTGAATTTTGTGGTAACTAATTTTGATTATTCTTTTCCTTTAGAATCGTTTTATTAATTTGTAGCTGAATATGGATTACTTACATGAGTATGCTATTAATGATTTGCTAAACACAAGTATTTTTGTACAGTATAATAAACGCTATGCATATTTAAAGTTAATGTCTGATAACACTGATGATCTGTGTTCCTCATGTCAAAATTTGGATGATTTGCATACCAATATTAGTAGAAATCCAGACTTACTGATGACAGTTACACATGTGCAAATGGTGTGGATTTGAATAAGAGTGTTTAGAAGGAAATAAAAAAAAAGAAAGAAAGGAAGTTCATATCAAATAATAAAGTGATAAATGTCTGTATAGTAAAGAGAATGCATACTAAAAAGGAAAGTACTTTGTAATTTAACACACAGATTACAGGGTATGATAACATTTTTTTTTATTATGAAACCTTCAGCCTACAGAAGAAGGCAGCATTTTTTCCAAAAGAGAAGGTAGAAAAAAGAGGCAAGGGGCAGATGAAAAGGAAAAAAAATCAAAACTGAATGTGGAAGGACTGAAGAATATTACTGTGAGAAAAATGATGAAAAGATCAAACACTGACAACATGGTTCAAGCTGTGGTTGTACAAAGCCAGCTGTATGAGAACTGTATGCTTGCAAATATAACAAGCGATGAAAACAGTGGGATTAATAGGACTAATGTTAATGAAGAGCATTCCTTTGTAACAATTGATAGAGCAGATATTACTGCATTAGTAGTTGAAGATTCTTCAGATCTGGTCAGAAAAGATATTCTTGTAAATGGAGTTTCAATTATTAGAGTAACTGATACTTATATCTGCAGAAAAAAATAATGAACATCAAATAGTGTTATGCTTGCCAGTAGCAAAAAGGGTCTATATTAGATAATTGAACATTCAAAAGTTTGAGTGTCATATGGTCGACCTTTTAAAAGTTTGAAAATCTAGTTAAAAAAAAACTACACAAATAACCTACCTGAACATTTTAAGTAGGAGGCAAGCCTCCCTGCACCCCCCCTGCTCTTTAAATATACCAACTCTGAGATTGCAGTACAGTGCAGAAAAGGAAAATCTTCCTATTCCGCAATGTACGGAGATCTCTGTTAAAATGTTTGAACTTTCAAAAATTCAATCATATGGTGTCGACCATATGACAGCTGAATTATTGAAAGTTCGATCATCCAATATAGACCCGAGCAAAAATAGATATGACACGTGCCTTAGAACGCCTTAGTGTAAGGAAGTACGAATCTGTTTTTATTCATATCAGTACAGATGATCTCATCTGAAAGGACTGTTAGTAGGGAACATAGCTCTCTTACATAAAATAGCTTGTACAGGTGTTAGGAAGTATTTTTCACAAATCACATATAGAAAGGAGAGTCAGGTCACCATGAATGAAAAGATTTTTTGTGTAAATACCTACATGAAAAAAATGTCCTGTTTTAAAAAAAATGGAAATTTGTAGAGCATCCATGCATAATTTTGGGTACACATGTTCAGACAGGATGGCACACATTTGCCAAGATCAGGGAATACAAATTTTGCAGGAGATATTTTGCAATATTTGACAAACACAAAGCAGGATTTTTGCCATGTGAAAAATGTAACAGTTCACAGATAGCAACATTTGATGCATCTCTGACAGTTGCTAATACTATGAGAATTAATAATGAAGTGTTTTATTTGAAAATGTGTTATGTCTCCATGAGATTGATGTTATTATTTGTGAAACATGGCTAAACAGCAATAAGGGGAAATCAATTATGTCAGGGTATTAATGTTTTTACTGTAACAATCAATTCTAACAAAAATCCTGTGGAGGTGTTATGATAGGGATTAAAGATGGTCATGAAACCTGTGAGTTTTCATGTTTAATGATAACATCAATACTACAGATTGTGTAACTGTGACAATAGAGACACCTCTGGGACATATAAGAATTGTTGGAATGTATAGACCACCAAAGTCAAGTGCTAATGACTTAGAGGAATTTATACTTTTATTGCATGAAGTGCAGGAAGGATAAATAATAGTGGCTGGGGACTTAAATTTACCATAAATAGACTGGAATAATACTGATTCAACAATATCAGTAAGGCTATTATTTACAACATATGTTCAGGAACAACAATTGCTTCAGATTGTAAAAAACCTACCAGGAAATTGAACATACTAGGCATTGTTTGTTTTCCTAAAGAAATTACTGTTGCTTCATGTAAATGTTTACCACCATTGCTGTGCAGTGATCATGGGGTTATAAAGGTTAATTTATTGCTAGATAATTCTGCCAAACTGAAATCTAAATCTATGCCCAGAAGATTACATATTATATAGAAGCAAAACAGTCACTGTGTAAAACTAATTGGAGTGATGCATTCAGTAGAAAAACTGCAGAAGGAATGTAGTTTTGAAAGGGAAATTGAGTGCAAAAAGTAAAAAAAAATGTTTAACATCAGGATCTAGGAGTCCAACATCAGGGGGATATATTTCCATAAGAACAAGATACCCATTAAGGTGAGAGACAAAAAATATAAGAGATGGAAAAGACATTGAGCTACAACTTTGAAAACTGAAATAAACAAGCTGGACAAAGAAATTAAGCATATTGTGAGATAAGATGAAGAAAAATGTGAAGAAAATTTATATAAAGATATTGAGCATAGTAAGAAACCATTTTATCGATATATAAGATGTGGAAGACATACAAACTGATAAACTGTGTGTAGATTCTAAAATGTATTCTCAGGCAGAACAAATTATAGATATATTTACAAAATGTTACACAAAAATAATTTGGCTCAACAAAGGGGCTAATAAGCTTTCCTGGTGACATTCAAGTAACTTCAGATACTGAAATCGAATTAGATTTTATTGAAAAAGAACTGCACAAACTGGATCCAAACAAAGCACAGGGAGGAGACAGAATTAGTAATATTGATCTGAAAACACTTCTGCAAGAATTACAGTACCATTATTTACTAGGTTGTATAAATATGGAGAGATTCCTCAAGATTGGAGGCATGAGCTTATTAAGCCTGTCTTTAAGTGAAAGGGGAGTAGAACAAACCCAGAGTCATGCAGACCTTTAAGTCTAATTTCATTTTGTGGAAAAGTAATGGAGAAGGTCATATTGGATATGTTATTGTCAGAACTGGAAAGGTTGGGAAATGAAACCATGGATTAGCACGCATATGTTGAAAATAGATCTATTATCACCTATAACATGATGTTCTAAAACAATATAATAACAACTATGAATGAAAAATTGTGCTGCGATGTAATTTACATAGATTTAACTTTAGCGTTTGACAGGGTTATACATAAAATACTGATCAATAAATTAGAGAAATTAGGTATTGATGTACTGTTGATAAGATGGACAACTGTGTGGCTTACAAATAGAACCTTGCAAGTATCACACAGCAATTGGACAGGTGAAATTCTTAGTTGCAGTCAGCGTGTCCCACATGGCTCTGTTCTAGGCTCATACTTGTTTAGATTGTATCTTTCAGGCCTATCTTTTTTCCTCTGAGGTATTCTACAGTCTATTTGCAGATGGCTTGAAACTGGATAAACTGATCACACATGTTACATATACAGTAGGTCTGTAAACGAACTTGAGTAAATTGACCAGTTGGGCACAGGAGAATAATATGCTGATAAATACATCAAAGACTAAGTATGTGAGATTTGAGAGACATAAACTGCAAGGTGAATATTTAATACAGCACACAGTGATTGAAATTGTAGATTCTTTTAAGGACCTGGGTATATGGGTAGATCCATTTTTGAGTTTTTCTAATCATATCAACCAATGAGTTATTGGGGCCCTTGCAAGCCTAGCCAAGAGTTTATCCCCATAAAAGAAATCACAATCAGCACCTGTTGTCCTTGTCAATGAGGGGCACAGGTGGAATCCATGGGATAAATTTGTGGTTGCCCTTCCACTCATCAAGGTTGCACTTGAAGAGGGTCAGCGATGTACTTTGCTTGACATGTATGGGGAGTCTATTACACAGATGGGGCAGTTTCTGGAAGACAAACCTGTCTCTCCAGCAGTTTTGTTAATGTCACATATTAGATTTAAGCCTTTTGATCCCATACTACACGAGGAGTTAGACTTATGGATATGGAGCACCTCTAGTAGAACAGGGTCTGAGAATGCCTTGTAGGTGAAACACAGGTCACCTCTGAACAATCTGTATGATACAGAGTAGAGTGATAGTGATTTGAGTCTGTCCACATAGGACAGGTGTTGGGGGCCATGGATTCTCTTTGTGAGGTATTTCTGTGGCCTTTCCAGTTGGTGCAGGTGTTTGGAAAGGTACATACCAAATGGGGCATTGTACTCAATTATTGGCCTAATGAGGGAGGAGTACAGAGAGGCAATAACCTCCTTTTCTGGATGCAATCCCATTACTTATGAGATGAACCAAGTAAAAGGCTTTTCTGACAACTGTTGCTACATGATGGTCAAATGTGATATTGCTGTCAACTTGTGTACCCAGGCCTCTCACCACAGGTTGTGCGCTAATGTGGTAATCAGTAGTGGCCATGTTTTTGCCGGATGGTATGATAATACATTTTTTTGCATTTAACTTAAGGCCATAACTTTGGCACCAGTCATTTGTTGCTATGAGACCCTCTTGAAATATGTTAACATCATTTGGGTAGTCAATGACAGCACCCAACTTACAGTTATCCGCAAACCTGGTCAGCCACAGGTCTTTTATCTTTGCCTGGACCTCTGAGAAGTAGATGCCAAACAATAGGAATCCCAGGATAGATCCCTGGGAGACACCACCAGTGACATGTCTGCTATCAGAGAAAGTGGCACCTATTTTGACCTTGTGGGTCCTATCAGTAAGCCAGTTGTCCACACACCTGATGAGCTAGGGATTTATACCAAGTTTTGTTAGCTTTTCGATGATGCCCAAGTGGGGGATTGTGTCAAAGGCTTTGGCCAAGTCAAGATAAGCTGTGTGTAGTGACTTTCCCTGATTCAGTGCCTTGGTGACAGTCTCAAAAAATTCAACCAGGTTCAACAGGCAAGATCTGCCCTTGATGAATCTGAACAGGCAAGATCTGCCCTTGATGAATCTGAACTGGGTGGGGTCAAGTGCTTGGAGATTGCCTATGTCCTTGTTTATGAGGTCCATAATAATACTCTCCATGGCCTTACAGGTCAGACTTGACAAGCTAATTGGGTAATAGTTACCAGGGTCAGTAGTGGCACCACCTTAGTGCAAAGGGATGACAATGGCAGTTCTCCACTCTGCTGGAATGAAGCCTGTACTTAGGCTATGGTTAAACATGGCGCTCAATGGTGAAGCTAGTTCCTGATGGAGATGTTGCAGAATACAGCCTTGGATATCGGGTCCCATGGAAGCTGTGTTCTTTGCCTTGGATAGGGCCTTTAACCCTTGATCTGTGGAGATGGGAGGTGCGGCACAAGTATCAGGGATGTTGAATAGGCCTTTGGGGAGGGACAGGGGGGTGAAGTTTGCACTGAACCTATCTGCTAGCAGGTTGGCTAAGTCAACAGGATCAGTGTACGTGGCACCATTAAGAACTAATTTGGAACAAACCTGGGATTTGCCATGGAGGTTTCTGACTTAACTGAAAAAAGGCTTTGTGGTTAGCCTTTGTTTCAGAGGCTAGTTTTGATTCATAATTGGCTTTGGAGGTTTTTACTAAGATCTAATTTGCTTGTTGAGACTAAGAAGGGAGTTTTTTCCAGTTTGGAATATGTGCCTTTTTACCCTTGGACAACAGTTTCTTCCTTTTGTTGTAAAGCCTGTTGATAGAAGATGTCCACCACATAGGTTTGTGTTTCCTTGAGAAGCAGGTGTTAGTTCTGTTGGGTATGACTGAGTCCATGCAGTTGTACAGGTGCTTGTATACTGCACTGGCATACTGTTCAGCATATTTGTCTGCATCCTCGGGGGGGAGCAGTTGGTGTGAAGCTACTGATGCCCTCCCTTAGAAAGTTGTAGTCAGTTTTTGAGAAGTTTTTTATCCTGGTTACGGCTGGGAGGGTGGGGTTGGATGGTATAGACACTTCGAATGAGACAGACCGATGGTCTGATCTCACCAGCGAAGAGCTTACTTTGGGAGTGGTGCAGCAGTCACCCATGTTGGTGAGAACCAAGTCTAGAATGCTATCTCCCCGTGTGGGGGATGAGACAAGCTAGACTAGTACATTAGAAAAGTAATAGCAATAGTTATTATGAAAGACTAAAATATCTGAACTTGTATAGTGTCTCTTACAGATATCTAAAAGGAGATCTTATTCAGGTAAATAGGCATTTAGAGACTACTTTTGGGAATGTTTGTGGTTATCAAAAAGTACTAGAGAATCATCAGACAAAATATGAAGAAGACTAAGAAGTAAATTTACTCTAATGAAGTCCCATTAAAATCTGGAAGGGATGAAAGCTCTCAGTGTATTCAAATGTGGTGCTGTGCTTGTTTTTTTTTAAAGTTTGGAGCATTTACCCATCTGCATTTAGTACCTTCTTTACCTTTTGGTTAGTTAGTTTACTTTATTTTCTCTAAAGTCCCTTGAAACCCATGCAGAAGAGTCTATAGGAATAAGAAGTATACTAATTGGTTGTCTGAGAGAGCAGCTGATGCATGGAACAGAATACCAAATTACATTAAAGCAATCATTGGTTTAGATAGTTTAAGAACAGTCTGTCACATAGTATGAGAACATCTGTTCTGGTATATTGGCAGGCTAGAAGGGCATTAATGCCCATGCCTGAAATATTTATATATCTGCATGTAAACATCTCCTCTAACAACCATCATGCAACTAGCTAGCCTTGAAAATTAAATACAGTAAATTATCATCCTTTGCAACAATCATACCCCCTGCATAAAATTAAATCAAATTTAATACACTTCTGTAACAATTAATATGAACAAAAATGTAGAACACAGCACCACAGGAAACCAATAAAAAACAGATGGCAAAGAGCAGTATAAAATCAAAATAGACTTTTATTCGAACACAGGTGAGCACTTTATAAAATCACTTTTCCAGACCATACAAAAAATCAGCAGCATCTCAAATATTTAAAATACAATCAATTAAATATCTACCAATAAAAAACATTTAAGTACAATAGCCATAAAAATTTAAAGGCACAGTTTTCTTTTAAGACAGAAACCATAAAAGGCTATTGCCATAAAAACACACATAGCAGTATACTTATTTAAGAAGCTTTCTTTCTTTCAGAACTGACTTAAGAGGTACTGAATCATTCAAACCTGCACCTCTATGTGCTGATAGTTTGAGAATCAAATTCTTTCCCTTCTGTGACATTAGTTATATCACCCAACCTAAAACTTTCATAGATTACTTCTACTGCCATAAACTTGAACCCATGGTTAGTGCCTTTATATAGTATATGTTTAGCTAAGGCACTATAACTATGGCCCTTATTGGCACAATAATAATGGTCTCTAATTCATTCCTTAAGTCACCTATTAGTTTTTCGTATAATAATTTTGAACAAGTCACACACTGTGCTAAATAAAGTAAGTTTTTAGTGTCACAATTAGCTTTAACTTTAAAAACATAATGATGACCATTATCTGGTTGTATAAATGTATTAGATACATCAACATATTTGCAAAAAATATATTTACCACAGATACTAGTTGTTCTAATACTAGGTTCATAAGTTCATAGGTTCATAGGTAGGTACTAGGCTATCAACCCAAGGGCCTGCGTAAGCCTAGCCAGCAAGGTTCCCTGGTTTACGCCACCCAAGAAAGTTATTTTCCTGTGCCACTGTCGAGCAGAGAGACAGAAGTGATCCCAGGGGTGTATTTCCTATTTCCCATCCACTCATCAAGATTTTTCGTAAAGAGTGCTAATGAAGAACTTTGCTTGACATAGATGGGTAGCCTGTTCCAGAATATGGGAAGTCTCTGGGTCAGGAATCTATCCCTCCAGCATGTCCTGTTTATTGTGGTGACAAGATTTAGGTCCCTAGAGCGTGTACCTCAGAGGGATAGGGATTTCTTTAGGTGGAGCATGTCCAACAGTTCTGAGTTTGACATAGTTTTATATGTTAGGCAGAGATCACCTCAGAGTAGGCTATATGCTACGGAGTAAAGCTGGAGTTTTTTGAGACAGTCAGTGTAGGGCATCTGTTTGAGGCCAGTAATCCTCTTTGTGAGGTACTTCTGTGGCCTTGCCAGCTGCTGAAGATGTCTTGTGAGGTACATTCCAAAAGGGGCATTGTACTCTATAATGGGTCTAATGAATGTCGAGTAGAGGGGAACAATGACCTCTTTTTTCCTGGATGAGAAACCTTTTATGATAAGGTGTGCCATGTAGAAGGACTTCCTGACTACAGTGGCAATGTGTCTATCAAAGGACAGACTACTGTCCACCTGGGTCCCAAGGTCTTTTATTTCACATTCGGTGTTAAGTAGACTACTGTCTATGTAGTAGTTCATGGATACAGAGATTTACCAAAGGGGATGACAATGCACTTTTTGGCATTGAGTTTGAAGCCATGGCTCTGAAGATTTGGAGTATGCAACTTTTATAGTGAGCCAGTTGGCAACCCATCTTATGAAGTAGGGATTTATACCAAGTTTAGTGAGTTTAGCTATAATTCCAGAATGGGGAATGGTGTCGAAAGCCTTGGCGAGGTCAAGATAGGCTGTGTGAATCACCTTACCTTCATCTACGGCTTTGGTGACTGCCTCAAAGAAGTCGATCAGGTTCAGGAGGCATGATCTGCCTTTCACAAACCCGAACTGGGTGGGATCCAGAGTTTGGAGGTTACCAATGACTTTGTTTGAGTTCCATGATGATACGTTCCATGGCCTTGCAGACCAGGCTCGTTAGGCTAATAGGGCGATAGTTCCTGAGATTAGTGATGGCTCCCCCTTTGTGGAGTGGGATAACTTTTGCTGTATACCATTCATTGGGCACAAAGCCTGATGTGAGTCTATGATTGAACATAGTGCTTAGGTGGGGAGCCAGTTCTTTCTGAAGTTCATGTAAAATGCAGCCTGGGATGTTTTCTGGTCCCATAGATGCTGTGTTTTTGGCTTTAGAGAGTGCAGCATTTTCCTGCATAGTTGTGATTACAGGGTCTCTGCATTCTTCCTGCATAGATATGGGCCCTTTAGGGGGTGAGGGGGGGGTAAAGTTAGCACTGAACCTATCTTCCAGGATGTTGGCAATACCAGTTGGTTCTGTAATTTTCATGAAAACAAGAGCACCACGATGAATGCAGCAATAGGAGGCAAATTCGATGTAAATAAAAAGTGCAAATGAAACAAATAGCGTAATGAAATTTATTTCTCCGCTTTCGTCAAAAGACTTCATCAGAATGAATAAAAACATCAAAATGCAACATTAAATACACCCACAAGTAATTGATTAATTAAACTAATTAACAAATTTCAATTAAAATCAACTATAAGTTTTTTTAGGTAAAAAAAGAGGTAATGGTACCGTTACCTTTATGAACATGTAACTTTCGGTGTTTTAAAAAACATTTTATATTAATGGCCTCATTTAAGCCAGGGAAACTGTCAGACTTTAATTTAATTTGCCACATAGTTGATTTCGAGGCCATTAATATAAAATGTTTTTTAAAACACCGAAAGTTACATGTTCATAAAGGTAACGGTACCATTACCTCTTTTTTTACCTAAAAAAACTTATAGTTGATTTTAATTAAAATTTGTTAATTAGTTTAATTAATCAATTACTTGTGGGTGTATTTAATGTTGCATTTTGATGTTTTTATTCATTCTGATGAAGTCTTTTGACGAAAGCGGAGAAATAAATTTCATTACGCTATTTGTTTCATTTGCACTTTTTATTTACATCGAATTTGCCTCCTATTGCTGCATTCATCGTGGTGCTCTTGTTTTCTTGGTTTGGTTTTTGGCATTTTGGTTGAATTACTTCTGTAATTTTCATGATGTTGTGCTGTAACTCAGAGCAGATCTGGGTGTTGCCATTGAGATTCTTGACATAGGTATAGAATGCTTTGCAGTTGTCCTTAGAATCAGTGGCGATTTTGTTTTTATAGCTAGCTTTGGAGGATCTTATAAGGGATCTCAGCTTCTTACTGAGGCTGACCAGGGAGCTCCTCCACTCATGGGATTTTACTCTCTTTTGCAACAATTTCTTCCTTCTGTTGTACAGTTTGTTTATGGCAGGGGACCACCAGATTGGCTTTCTTTTTTTGGAGGATAGCATCTTGGATCTGTTTGGGATAGCACAATCCATGCACTCGTTTAAGTGCTTATAGAGTGCATTTGTGTAGGATTCAGTAGTCGTAACTGTATTTTCCATCTGCATGGGCGTCATGAAGTTCACCACTTCTGCCTTAAGAAGCATGAATTTGGCTTTGGAGAAACTTTTTTATCATGGTTTCCTTAATGGGGGGTGGGGGCAGGATGTGGATATCAAGCGTGATTAACTTATAGTCAGATCTGACCAACATGGAGTTGACTTCAGGTGTGGAACACCAGTCACTCATGTTGGTAATGACTATGTCTAGAATATTGTTGCCCCTAGTTGGGGTGTGGATAAGCTGATCCAGGGCATTGGAGTTTATGAATTCCAGAAAGCGTTGTGTGAAGGAGTTGGTACATGAGCAGTTTTCCCAGTTAATTGTGGGGTAGTAGAAATTACCCATTGTTAGGGTGCTTGGTTGTACCCTAATATTTTCCAGTACATCAAGAAAAGAAGAATGGGAATCCTGGGGCATGCTGGGGGATCTGTAGCAAGCTACAGTTTGGATTGCAGTTTTGCCCAGAGTTAGTTGCACTTGGATAACCTTGTATGCATTATGCTGAGCAACTAGCCTGCTGGTGTGGATATCCTTAATGAATATGGACACACCTCTGCCTTTGGTGTTCCTGTCCACGTTACATGACCAAAAAATGTGGTATGAGTTATAGCTTGGTATTGCAGGGGTGCTTTCTGAACCAGGTCTCAGTCACTGCACAGATATCAATGTTCTCCATTTTAAGGAGTGCCTTGAGTGAGTGCATTTTGAGATTTAGGCTTCTAACATTGTGTATCATTACCCTCAGTTTTTGCTTGCCTGTTCCTGTTATGGTGGTGAATTTGTCATTTGAACCTTGCCTAAAAAGGTTGCTTTAATTTTAATTTTATAAACGAAATTTGGAGCTGCACTAACAAACTCACATAAAATATGGTCAGAAGATAGAATATGCCAGTTTTTTGTAATAATATTTTTATATCTATCATGTCAGTGCTAAAAGTCATGCAATAAGCTACATTGCTATAACAATTATTATGAGCAGTCTTTCTTATGTTTTCTTTACGTGAAAAAAAGGACCCCCACTAATTAGTCTATCTAACTTAACCCTTTTACATGCTTTACTAACTTCAAAAGGTTTATAACCACTTTCTATAAATTCCATACTAGTGGAACACATAGTTGTTTCAAATTCTTGTTCCAAGTCATGGAGACTAGAAACTCTTAAACATTGACCTCTTACCACATTTTAAATAATATGTGGTGGATGCATACTATTACGTTCAAGATAACAATGTGTATAACATGGTTTTCTCTTAGTGTGCAGCTTTCCGTCTCTATACAGGGTAACATCAAGGAACTTTATATAAGTGCAAGAATGTTTCATAGTAAACTTAAGAAAGGATGTACTTGAATTTATAGCACTTAAAAAAATTATTTAAACTTCCAAGGCCTCCTTTCCAAAAAATATATGTCATTAACAAAATGCTGATAGAATTTTACATGCACATTAAATTGTTCAATATTTAAGATGTTTACATTTTCCCAGTATGCCATGACTATATTGGAATAGCTATTGGCACAGGACGTGCCCATTGCTATGCCAAAGGTCTGCAAGTAATATTGCTTCTCAAATAAAAAAAAATATATTCTAGTACCAGATCTATAAGGCAGCAAATAAACTCTCCCCCAGATTCATGAAGCTCGGCGCAAGGCCGGTGTAAGGCTTGCGCCGGCCGTGCAGCATACAAATGGCGTAGCAGCGCCACATGCATAGTAATGAGTGTGCGCTGCAACCACAACTACGTGCATAGGGCACATGCGCGAGTCCAGGGAGCCTAACTAGGTTGCGCTCAGAGGCATGGCCAAGTCGTCAGACGATGAGCAACCTAAAGTGCTGACTCTTACAGGCCACCTGCAATAGTAACTGCACCTACCAGTGTCCGTGGATAATGAAACGTATGCAAAGTATGCTACATAGTACCCGTCCACACAAAATGGAGAACCAAAACATAAATGCACGACATACAAAATGTTCCCATTCATGGAACACATGATACTTTGAATACTGTGTCCATTACGTATTGCACTGTCAGCAGTCATACCCAGTGGAGGTGTACTGCATCATGTCAGCGCGCCACAAATACACACGATCAGCCCCATGGGCATGGTCACCAGCAGTCCCACAGTGGTAGTGATAGTACACAGCTGGGCAGTCGTGGCCATATAACAACCATAAAGAAACTAGATATCCCAAACACACACAAAGATATGTATAGTAAAATGTGCTATACACAGCAACGTAACTGTCACATACACATAGGATGGCATATGCTGAATCGGAATATCCAGAAGCAGAACCCATGCATGCAAATGTAATACACAACAACCCCTTCATAGCACATAATCCGCACCCATGTCCGAATGTCCACCTAATCCAGCTAGCAGCCATGCACAGCTGCACACCTACACAGAGCAGGTATACCCCATATGTAGTAGGAAGTATTGTCCTAGGCAGTGACAGGCTTGCAAATATGTACCCCACATATGTCAACATCCCATCCTAGGTACTGAAATCCAAATGGCTGCATGTGAATGTGTTGGCAGAATGTGTACATCCCGCGTGTGGTTACTGACCTGTCGAAACCCCATAGGTGTTCACACGCCACGGTGTCCATAACTGTACACATCCGGACAAAGCAGTATGTGTAGCCACGGTACTGATGAGTAGCTATGCAGACATGCCAAACTTAATACACAGGGTGGAACAGCTGTCCACCAAGCAGGCCACCCCAGCAGGGTTGCCACATGTACAGATTGTCAAGGTGGGACATCACTCGTAGATATGTGTGGATTCGCATGGTACCCAATGCAAAGGATAGAATAACACGTATATGCCAGAATGAAAGGTTATTGCATAGCATGTGAATAGCTTAAGCTATCCAATATAATAGTCATGTGTACCAGATACAAAATGCCTGTAACATGCAAGTAGTAATGAAGGTAAGAAATACACTACTGTGTTAATATCACATGACATATGGCACGTGTCAAGTGTTGACGCAGGACACAAATGTTCATAATGGGGCCTCCCCCGCAAAGAGGAACAAGTGCTAACACTACCGCCCACTGACGTATTGGCAGTATAAATACAACCCAATGACACACCAACACCACCGTCCAACCCATGACAGCAACAAAAGCTGGACAAAGACTAACACGATGCGTGCACAAATAGGGACACATGTAATCAGTGCTCTCACAAGCTTCTACAGGCCACCGAATAATAGTATGTACATACGCATGAAATGCTGCGACGGATGTGTGGTAGTCCCCAGTATCACAGAGGTACGTGCACATATACACTGTAACCAACCGTCACATATGTTCACTGTAACACAGCATACCTGCAGGTAATACATAGTTCAGTCATGTGCTACATAACTATCCACGTATGAATGACTACAGGGAATAGACAATTGTGAATGGGAACAACGCACAACATGGAATATGTATGATAACCAGCACCACCCACATCATTGTATGACAACAGCACCACCCACAGCATTGTATGCCAACAGCACCACCCACATCATTGTATGCCAACAGCATAAGCTATTGTCGGTTGTCCAAACACCCGTGTCTGTAAACACAGATTGAATATTATAGCAATAACCCACGCCTGGGTGTGGGTAATGCTGGATATACCCACAGTGTCACCCTCGGGACCAAACAAAGCCAACCGTGGGTAAATACAGCATCACCTACACCCAGAAGTGGGTTATTGCTATCATACCATGACATCATGTAAGAACATAAACTATTAATTCCCTTACATAATGGCATAGTATAATGCCTGTCTGCTGCCCCCCACAGATGTCTGGCATCCGCGGCAGTGCGGATGTACTGCGCGCCTCCGCAGTACATCACAGCTGTGGGCAAAAGCAACGGGAGAAAGCAAGATCTCCGTCGCTTAGTTGTAGTGTTTCGCTATGTTACATGGGTTTAACATAGCGAGAGAGCTTTAAAATAAGCAATGGAGATGTCTGTTGCTAATTTTAAAACTGTCTCGCTATGTTAAACCCAGTTAACATAGCAAAACACCACAACAAAGAAACGGAGAGCTTGATTTCCCCGTTGCTTTCTTTTAAAACCTGTCTCGCTATGTTAAATGTGTTTAGCATAGCGAGACAGCTTTAAAGTAAGCAACGGACATCTCCGTTGCTTATTTAAAGCTGTCTTGCTATGTTAAACCCACCTAACATAGCGAGACAGGTATTAAATACCGAGTTATACTAATGGAAAAAGGTCCGGGCCACCGGACCGTCTTCCATTAGTATAACACGATTTACAACGGGCACGCTGGCCAATCAGCGTGCACGGTATGAAATAATGGGGGGTCATGGTATAATAAACATGGACAAACCGTGCCCATGTGCCTCGTCTGACATTCGCACACGGTTAGGGCAGTGCTGTACACTAGGCGGACAAGACCAATCCCAGAGCACCACAGGAACACCCTGACAATTAAAGACCTGTATGCGTTGGGACTATAAGCCTTTGTGTTCTGAATATCCCTGCGGTTACACCATATGCATCTTGGGTCAAGAGCATTAGGGAATAGGGAATGTGTAACATGTAGTACCGCACTTTTCCCAGCAGGAGAATGGATGCCTGTGACGTAAGTGAGTGTGGGGGGGATATGTTAATGTAGCTATGTACCATGGGTATGCATATAAATGAGACAGAACACCAAACGTGTAGTGGTCACAGCAACCGGCCAACGTGAATGCAGTCCCGTTTGAATTACGAGTATAGAGCATATAAATGTGAACGTGTAACTAATGCGTCTGTGCCGCAAAGACAGTTACATATGTAAAGGTGAAAGTGTGTTTCGCATATGTCCTTTAACCGGATCAGAGATATGTTACTGGTACTGTCACAACTAATACAGGCCACATAAGCGCAAAGACACAGTAAACATATGTAACCCAGAATACGGATATGCATGTGCGCCTGTGCGTAACCCACAATAAGGAAATGCAAGTGCGCGTGTGCGTGTGTGATCCGCTCACAGCAGAGTAAATTAATGCTGTTTCCCTCACATTAGTTATACATGTCTCAAAACTGTCAGCCTCTGAAAGTATGGAACCGGACAATGCCATGCAAAGTACTGGTACAAATAGTGAGAAACACAAGATATGTGCTAAAACAAACATAGAAAGTGGATAGAATAACGGGTGTGTTAGTAGCAGGGATTGATGAAGGGTATGCATCCGTAACCTGAACTACTTGTCAGAAGGTGCCACCGTAAGTCTCAAATGAAATGCCAGCAAATTGCCAGATAGACACCGGTCAATGTAAAACACACCTAAGATAAAGGGTCAACCATCCGTACACTCTGCCAGTAGCTGTACAGTGGGAAGGTATGGTATGGGTATAGATGTGTGTACACAGGTAATCCACAGACATTAACAAAGCAAGGTATGAAATGAGGAGTTTACATGTATATATGTACACACAACAGACCTATGTCCCATATATATGACACATGGATATAAATATGCCAAGTAATAGCTAATATGGGTAGTCAAACAGACATCCACGAATGGGGAATATACAGTAGCAGTCAAAATCATTGGCCAGAAAGTAACAGTCCAGCAAGTTCTACACTTTAAACATGCAAATTGGTGTCCATTGTAGGACTCCAAAAAGTTATCCATTTGCAGTACCTGCAACGATTGACGCAAACGAAGTGACAGCTGCATATACGAAGCAGCTGTATATGCACTAAAAGCAGGTGCAAGGGTGATGACACATGTGTCCATGAAATGCAGGACGTATGCACAGATATCCCTAGAGTGGGGAGTGCATAAAAGTGCATCCACATCGCAGTACCGCACACATTAACCATGTGTAATGTGTACCGTAGAGGGTTGCAGGCATGGGAACCTGGGTATGCAGAAATGGGTCTAGGTGTTGTTTGGCAGGGATTTCGTAGGCCCGCCCCATGGAAGGGATGTGGGTATAGCACATGCCTTTATTCTCAATAATGGTGCAAAGCATCCACCGGATAGTGCGGAAAGCAAGTTGGAAATATGTACAGCCCTATATCAGTGTCCTGTAGGCGATTCCCATGGATGGACATGCGTACGACCAAGATGGTACCCATAACTGGAAAACTGCCAGAATAGCACAGCTGCAGTAAGGCATAGTACAGGAAATACAGATAGGGACTACATTATAACTACCCCATACAAACTCAGACCATTGAGCGAATACTGGCGTAGCCATGAATATGGATGTTATGAGTGTCACTAATCATGCAATGGAAATAGCGGTCACTATCACCTACCGCACAGTCCATAATGCCTAGACTGCAATCTGCTAGAAAGGCACATCACTATGTGAAATGTAACAAGGGCAAAGGCCAAACGTCAGAGCGTGTACACATAATGACAACAGGTCAAGGGTATGAAGGAGATAACCTGTCCAAAATACATGTACTGAACCGGTGATATTAGGTGGACAGGTGAGAAGAAAGACAGCAAGACAAATGGGCAAACATGTATAAGTCACACCCCGGAAAATGTGAATGACAACGTATGCCCTGCGAAGGTCAATGTGGAAGGTAATTAGACACAAAGGTGAAGTGCCCCCAGGGTGTCATGAAGTGTCAACATAACAATTACCAGACCCCCATAGTCGTATGTGAGCCCCGCCATATATATATGTACACACAACAGACCTATGTCCCGTATATATGACACATGGATATAAATATGCCAAGTAATAGCTAATATGGGTAGTCAAACAGACATCCACGAATGGGGAATATACAGCAGCAGTCAAAATCATTGGCCAGAAAGTGACAGTCCAGCAAGTTCTACACTTTAAACATGCATATTGGTGTCCATTGTAGGACTCCAAAAAGTTATCCATTTGCAGTACCTGCAACGATTGACGCAAACAAAGTGACAGCTGCATATACGAAGCAGCTGTATATGCACTAAAAGCAGGTGCAAGGGTGATGACACATGTGTCCATGAAATGCAGGACGTATGCACAGATATCCCTAGGGTGGGGAGTGCATAAAAGTGTGTCCACATCGCAGTACCGCACACATTAACCATGTGTAATGTGTACCGTAGAGGGTTGCAGGCATGGGAACCTGGGTATGCAGAAATGGGCCTAGGTGTTGTTTGGCAGAGATTTCGTAGGCCCACCCCGTGGGAGAGATGTGGGTATAGCACATGCCTTTATTTTCAATAATGGTGCAAAGCATCCACCGGATAGTGCGGAAAGCAAGTTGAAAATATGTACAGCCCTATATCAGTGTCCTGTAGGCGATTCCCATGGATGGACATGCGTACGACCAAGATGGTACCCATAACTGGAAAACTGTCAGAATAACACAGCTGCAGTAAGGCATAGTACAGGAAATAGGAAATACAGATATGGACTACATTATAACTACCTCATACAAACACAGACCGTTGTGCGAATACTGGCGTAGCCATGAATATGGATGTTCTGAGTGTCACTAATCATGCAATGGAAATAGCAGTCACTATCACCTACCGCACAGTCCGTAATGCCTAGACAGCAATTTGCTAGAAAGGCACATCACTATGTGAAATGTAACAAGGGCAAAGGCCAAACATCAGAGCGTGTACACATAATGACAACAGGTCAAGGGTATGAAGGAGCTAACCTGTCCGAAATACATGTACTGAACCGGTGATATTAGGCGGACAGGTGAGAAGAAAGACAGCAGGACAAATGGGCAAGCATGTATAAGTCACACCCCGGAAAATGTGAATGACAACGTATGCCCTGCGAAGGTCAATGTGGAAGGTAATTAGACACAAAGGTGAAGTGTCCCCCAGGGTGTCATGAAGTGTCAACATAACAATTACCAGACCCCCATAGTCGTATGTGAGCCCCGCCACTGACGGAAAGCGCAGAACAACGCACACATATGGTACATGAAAGAACAATTAGTGTGGATAAGCAGATGTAGACCTGTGTGAGGAATACAGCTGTCTGTGTGGGTGTGTCGTGCAAATACAAAGTAATGCCACGTGGGCTGTCATGCCGCCATACACTGTGTGTGTATTGTAGTCAGACAGTAGGTATGTTGTATCAGACACATACTCTGCAACTGTACAGATGTACGCAGACTGTGTCGAGGTATGCCTCATATGTTTGCTGTGTTCCACGTAACAGTAACAGTCCGGCACCCTCATGATAACTGACAACAGGAAACAACGACAAACATGTGATGAAGACACCAAATCAGACAGAAATGCCATACTCATGCATAACATATCACTGTGCTCACTAGCAATGTTTCTAAGAGCAACATGTCATTACTGGCCCTGAGTGTCCCACTATCACATAAGGCCTTGTCCAGATATACTCTCCTTGAGGTGGAGTGTTATGAACAGAAACAGATACATGTGTGTGGAAACATTATTATCCACTGCAAGATGATGAAATGTGCTGCAGTAGGAACTGCAGTACTGTCCGCAGGCATGTGCTGAAATGCAAATTAAACAGCAGTCTACATGAATTATCTATATTGGCGACACCTGCACAGATGATTATAGTGAGACATACACATGACCATGCACACAGCTCAGATAGACATACACACATCATAAACCGGCAATGATACACAAAGTCTATGGTGTGTACAAGTACAGTGACAGTACAGCAAGGATAGCTGTCTGCCAAGATATACAGCAGATGTCTGTAAGGGAGTGTAACACCTCCCAGAACACGGACGTTGCATGGACAATGTTCGGATTGGCATCGTACCACATTGCTATGTGTAAGCTGTGCAAATATGCGATACATGTGACAGACAGCTGTCCATGCAAGAGCAGCGCTATGGGCATAAAATATGTATATATACATACATCAAGAGAGATACAGACAGACACATGTGGCAAGGCCGGTAGTGGAACCTACACATCACTACCCTATCACACCACAGCATGATGCACATAGAGAACATGCTACGGAGGTCGCTAACCACAGCAGACACACAGGCAGTCCACTAGATGCGTCTCAACATCCGCAAACACAGAGACGTCAGCAGGATATATGTGTGTTGCGAAGCGCCTAAAACCATAACCTACGAACCCATGTGGCTGGGAGCATAGACACACGCACACATCTGGCAGGCATGGGAATTGACCTTACACCTACCTACCCTATCGCACAACAGTATGACACAATTACAGAATGCGCTACTCAGATTACTGAACACAGCACTGTCAGAGGCATACGTCTAGGTGGGTGACATCATCCGCAAAGGAATAGACGCTGATAGCAAATGTATGTGTTGTGAAGCGTCTAAAAGCATCACTGTCTCCAGAGGCAGCTGGAAACGCACACACACACACTTGGAAGGGCCGGGAGTTGAACCTACACCTACCTACATGAACACACTACAGCATGATGCATTTACAGAACGCACTACCGGGATTACTGAGCACAGCACTGTCAGAGGCATACTTCTAGGTGGGCGACATCATCCACAAAGGAATAGACGCTGATAGCAAATGCATGTGTTGTGAGGCGTCTAAAAGCATCACTGTCTCCAGAGGCAGCTGGAAACACACACACTTGGAAGGGCCGTGAGTTGAACCTACACCTACCTACATGAACACACTACAGCATGATGCATTTACAGAACGCGCTACCAGGATTACTGAGCACAGCACTGTCAGAGGCATACTTCTAGGTGGGCGACATCATCCGCAAAGGAATAGACGCTGATAGCAAATGTATGTGTTGTGAGGCGTCTAAAAGCATCACTGTCTCCAGAGGCAGCTGGAAACACACACACACACATGCACTTGGAAGGGCGGGGAGTTGAACCTACACCTACCTACATGAACACACTACAGCATGATGCATTTACAGAATGCACTACCGGGATTACTGAGCACAGTACTGTCAGAGGCATACTTCTAGGTGGGTGACATCATCCGCAAAGGAATAGACGCCGATAGCAAATGTATGTGTTGTGAGGCATCTAAAAGCATCACTGTCTCCAGAGGCAGCTGGAAACACACACACACTTGGAAGGGCCGGGAGTTGAATCTACACGAACACACTACAGCATGATGCATTTACAGAACACGCTACCAGGATTACTGAGCACAGCACTGTCAGAGGCATACTTCTAGATGGGTGACATCATCCGCAAAGGAATAGATGCCGATAGCAAATGTATGTGTTGTGAGGCTTCTAAAAGCATCACTGCCTCCGGAGGCAGCTGGAAACACACACAAACACATTTGGAAGGGCTGGGAGTTGAACCTACACTTACCTACATGAACACACTACAGCATGATGCATTTACAGAATGCGCTACCGAGATTACTGAGCACAACACTGTCAGAGGCATACTTCTAGGTGGGTGACGTCATCCGGAAAGGAATAGACGCCGATAGCAAATGTATGTGTTGTGAGGCGTCTAAAAGCATCACTGTCTCCGGAGGCAGCTGGAAACACACACACACACACACACACACACACACACACACACACTTGGAAGGGCCGGGAGTTGAACCTACACCTACCTACATGAACACACTACAGCATGATGGATTTACAGAACGCGCTACCAAGATTACTGAGCACAGCACTGTCTGAGGCATACTCCTAGGTGGGTGATATCATCCGCAAAGGCAAGGATGCAGATAGGGAATGAATACAGAGTGAGCAGTCACACAGCATGTTACTATCCCAAGGTGGACGTACAGTAACACGGCAGTGCTGCACTCGGGAATACTAACTATCCACGGAGCTCTACATCACGAAATGGATACGGGCTGCACCACATACAGTACACCCTTTGAGAGAGCAACCAGTGTGTTTGATGTAGGCATCCATTGTGGCATAGCAACTACATATAATTCGCCTGGATGGCCACCATGGCTATGCAGGATGTCAATGGCCATGGCTACACGCCTAGTAGCAGACGTCAGTGCCAAATGTACTGTGTCCATGACTGGCATACTGGGCATGCTCACACACTTAGCCTTTGCAAAGTGCAAACATGCATACACATGGAGTGTAATCATGAAAGGGCAGAGTGTGGAACGTACTGTGTGTCCACCCACACAACAGCAAACCGGGCATGCTCACACACTTAGAGTTTGCTAAGGGAAAACATACATGCACACGGGGTATAATCACAGAAGGGCGCAGTGTGCAATGTACTGTGTGTCCATCCACACAACTGCTTACTGGGCATGCTCACACACTTAACATTTGCTACGTGCCGTCCAGCATGCAGACGGAGTGTACACACAGAAGGCATACACATGGAGTGTAATCATGGAAGGGCAGAGTGTGGAATGTACTGTGTGTCCACCTACACAACAGCAAACTGGGCATGCTCACACACTTTTATTTTATTTATTTATTTATTTTATTTTATTTTACATTTGTTGACCGGGCTAGTCCAGCTGGATATCTGTCCATTTTCAGTGGAGGCCCGGGGAGAAAAGCTCCACAAATTACAACAACATAAAAGGTCAAGACAAAGACAATAACAGTATAATTTGGTACATAAGTTTTAACAATTATAGTACAAGCCTAAGATTATATATTTTATATTTCAGTAGGAAAAAGGAAAAATTTATCTAAGAATAGATGAATAAGACTAATACATTTGTATTAGAAATGGTGTAGTACAAATCTTTATAACATATTACAAAATTAAATAAACCTAGTAATTTATAAGAGATACTGAGGTCTCACAAAAACCTAAGAAAGAAAAACACTAGAGATCAATAGATAGAGTAGAGAAGAACAGCAACAAGGATGGATTTCTAGTGTTATTTAACACATAGGTTGTGATACTATATGAAGGTGTTTGATTATTCCACTGTATATACTTATTTACATGAGAAAAAATCCTAAGGAAGGTTAAGCTCACTAAAAATTAGTGAGACAACTCAAGATCATGATAGGCTAGGAATTGTGGGAGTCTAGTTAATAGTTAGGTACTTAGTCTGGGTTAACACAGGGGCATAGCCAGTGTGATTTGAGGTATGGTTTAAGCTTGCTTTTAAATAAGCTGACAGAGGATATTGAGGTTAGCTGGCTTGGGAGGATGTTCCAGGCTTTACCTACTGTATTGGAGAACAAGGTGTCACCAGCTAAGTTGTTGGATTTTGATATTTGTACAAGTAGGCTATTAGCTGAGCGTAAGGTCTTGAGGTTATTATAGGGGATGACTAGGAATGTAAGTATGGGTGTATTTTGAGGTAAATACAGGATCTTATGGGCTACTATTAATTGATTGAAAAGTATTAAATTTGGCAGCTCTAACCATCCTAACTGATTCAGATTGATACAGTGATGAGTTCTATAGGAGGACCCAGCTGCAAATCTGGCAATATTGTTGTAGGAGGATGTAAGTTTACTCAGATTACTTCTACATATTTTGGTATAGATAGGGAGGCATAGAGCAAGGTAGAGATGAGGTGGGTACGAGCAATAGTAACCCTGGCTGGAGGTGTAAGAAAGGGTTTTATTCTATAGAGGGAACCTAGTTTCTTGTTTACTGTTATTATGGTATTATTAATGTGAGGTTCAGAGGACAAGGTGATATCTATTAGTACACCAAGTAGTTTGGTGGTTGGTTCGGAGATATTATAGTTCCATCATTTGAAGTAATAGTAAAGTTAAGTGGGAGGTTCTGCGGGTGGGGGTAAATAGTAGCATTTTTGTTTTGCTGGGGATAAGGATAAGACATCTTTGTAGGAGCCAGTTTTCAACTGTACTAAAGGTCATTTGGGTTAGTGACTGAAGTTCTGATTGAGAAGCAGCAGCATATGAGTGTGGAGTTGTCAGCATATTGGATACAGTCAGCTTGAGGAATTACAGAATGAAGGTCATTTGTAAAGATGGAGAAGAGTAATGGGCCTAATATAGATCCTTGCGGGACCCCTAGAGTGACTGGGACGTGGGAAGATAAAGTATTTTCCCATAGTACAGCCTGTTGCCTGTTATGTAGGTATGATTGGAACCACTGTATAGTATGGTTGTCCAATGACAGGTTTTTGAGTGTGTCTATAAGGAGGTTATAGCAGTTGCAAAGGGGAAACATGCATGCACACGGGGTATAATCACAGAAGGGCGCAGTGTGCAATGTACTGTGTGTCCATCTACACAACTGCTTACTGGGCATGCTCACACAATTAGCATTTGCTACGTGCCGTCCAGCATGCAGAAGGAGTGTACACACAGAAGGCATACACATGGAGTGTAATCATGGAAGGGCAGAGTGTGGAATGTACTGTGTGTCCACCTACACAACAGCAAACTGGGCATGCTCACACACTTAGCAGTTGCAAAGGGGAAACATGCATGCACACGGGGTATAATCACAGAAGGGCCGTCCAGCATGCAGATGGAGTGTACACACAGAAGGCATACACATGGAGTGTAATCATGGAAGGGCAGAGTGTGAAATGTACTGTGTGTCCACCTACACAACAGTAAACTGGGCATGCTCACACACTTAGCAGTTGCAGAGGGGAAACATGCATGCACACGGGGTATAATCACAGAAGGGCCGTCCAGCATGCAGACGGAGTGTACACACAGAAGGCATACACATGGAGTGTAATCATGGAAGGGCAGAGTGTGGAATGTACTGTGTGTCCACCTACACAACTGCTTACTGGGCATGCTCACACACGTAGCATTTGCTACACGCCATCCAGCATGCAGACGGAGTGTACACACAGCAAGTCACAGTAAGGTAAACCTGTCCACACGCATAGGGTGGTCACACATGCAGTTACTCGTACACACACAGATGACATCACAGGTGTCACGGGTGCAGGTCAAACATGTACACACTGCAGTGAACACCTTAGCTGTCATGCCAGCACCATGTCATTGGTGCAGCAGTAAGCCTCATGGTCCAACAGCATGTCACATATGTCCACAGGTCTGTATAGCAGTGTACACCAGTTGTGCAGAGTACACATGTACTAACAATGATCCAACATATGTGATGTAGTCTACCCATATCAGTATACATTGGCAGGTCGGCTCCACACATACCACGGCCCTGACACAGCTGTGACACATGACTGCTGCTGTACCACAATGAACAAACGTCTGGATATGTCATACATGTGATTGTCTGGATGTGTGCATGGACTGCACACATGACACATACAAAGCCTGTGATGTACTGCATGCATAACACTGGCGTACACAGTGCTACACACACGAATGGAAGGTGGACCCATGTCTGCGGAATGCTCCCACTACAGGGTGTAGCAGTGTTGACTGGGACACATACCCTTGTATTGTTCACCTGTGACAGCTGTGATACCATACCACAGTCCATGTTGTATGTATGTATGTCAACACACATGTCAAAAAGTAGCAATGCATACACACATGGCAACAGGAGACACATGTGACATGTGTACTGTGCATGGAGCAGCCATGCATGAGCAGTGGCCGATGTCCATAACATAGTTGCAACAACCTACCACATGCATACCCATCATAGGGGCTGTTATATGGTGGCATAGAAACAGCACGTATGGAGGTATGTGTGTACATAATGTGTGTAAACACCTGTCTGCATGCATGTGTGCAGGTGGTGGCTCACAGTTGTGTCACACACCATCCTACCCTGCCATGTGCATACAGTATGCTATGTCGCTGTTACATGACAGTGCTGACATAATGCATACCCAGCGGTCAGGTGTTATCGACTGTATGTCACATGGCAACTGTAACACCTACCACCCCCCAAGTGCATATATCAGCACATCTGCCGGATACAGTGTTGGTACACATAATGCACTACATACCGCTGCATGCCTGCACACGTATCATATGGCGGGTGTAGTATTCCCAGCACTGACATGTGTGCATGACTGTGTTCCCATGTATGCCACATATCAGGGGGAATATGTCCCACGTGCTACACATCCCTGTACACCATAGTAGAGATCTGTACATAACTCAGTGTGGGGAGCATGCATTTGGATGGTGCAGTACATGCAACACGTTGTCTCTCTGTGTAAACGTGTGGTCACCACAATGTGTGTGTGTCTATATGTTTGTATGTCTGCTGCTTGGTGTGAGGGTGTATGCTAATATACTGTTGTGAACGAACACGTACCACACATGGTGACTATCCTGTAATGGTGCTGCATTGCACAACCCTGTCGATGCCATAGGTGTGAGCCATACTGTCTACCTGTGCAAGTCCGCTCCCTGTGACATGGCATGTGGGTGCATAGTATTGTGAGTGTGCTGACCACACAGGCAGGTGTCCCCATCTGCACACTATGGGGTGTGCATCATAGTGGTGTACACCCCGTGAGTGAGACCATGTTCCTGTACTGTTACAGGGTTCTACTGCTGCACAGCATGCCCCACAGCTGACAGGTGACACCTGAAGTCAGTGGCCATCTTGCTGTGTATGACACCTGCACCATGTCACCATACCTGAAGTGTGTCCTGCTATGTATGTGATGTCTCTGTCCACTGTAGCCTGTGGCACTGACCACATGCGTCAGGTGCAGTATATGTGTGGACATGTGTGTCATGTAGGTGTCCAGGCAGGTTGCGGGTACATGTAGTATGCTGATATTGCCAGATGTGCCTGTGAGTAATCCACAGCTACACGTGGGGGATCGATAACGGTGCTCCCTGTAGGCACATGCAAGTACACCATAGGAGGGATTCAGGCTATCAGAGCCAACATGGTGCTACACATGTAACCATCACACATACCGTGAACACATCACAATGCATGCTGCACCTGCACTACATGGTATGTCTGCTGCATGTTGACAGTACACAACCCACGTCACATACGCATCTGTCAGTATTCATACACAACCACTGCAACATACACATCCCACGCTATGCATACACAGGTATCACATACGCATCTGTCAGTATTCATACACAACCACTGCAACATACACATCCCATGCTATGCATACACAGGAATCATATACACCTCTCACTATCCTGTCCACTCTGTGCATCAGAATATATTTGCATAACCCTGCACCGATGGTGTGGATGACAGGGATGCGGCAGAGGCTTCATTATATGTACAGGGTGATATGTTTGCCAGGGGCATAGGCCGCACCAATGGATAACAGCATGTGTGTGTGCAAGGGCCGGTGGGTTTACTGGACATGTCTGTGCAGAATGCATGTGGATGTGGTGGAGCCCTACAGTTGTGTCTGCTGTGTGTGGGTATGTGTGTACACAGTTCAACCATATGTGATGTCTACACGGGGTATAATTGACAGCCCCAGACTGTACAGTGCAGGTTGTACAGCTCACTGTGTCCGTCCACGGCCACGTGACCTGTGCCTGCCTGGGGTTGCACGGGCACTACCGGGTGGAGGTACAGAGTGGCTACTGTCCGATGACACATGTCCACTGGAACCATGTCCATGATGGGACTGGCCAGGGCCACGTCCACGTTGCCTGCTGTGTCCTGGTGTGGACAGTGCAGCACCAGCTGCACTGCTACTGCTACCGGCACTATGTGAGTGGGCATGAGAGGTGGCATGCACACGCCGACCTACACTAGGTGGTGTTGCTGGCTTATGCCCACGTGTCCTACACCTCACCCCTACCAGGTATTCCAGCACAGACAGCTCACGCTCGTGGATTGCCATGCCTCGGTCGAGGATTCCAACCATCTCACCTAATCGCCTATCCAGTACATTAGCAATCTGCTGTTGAGCATTTGCCAATGACTGGATGTTGTCATTCAGGGTATGGATTGCAGCCCTCTGCAGCCTCTGCCCTTCTTGGTTTTGCCGTTCTGCATGTGCCTGTGCCACCATTACAGTCTGGAACATGCGTCTGGTGATACCAGCTGCTGCACCCTGTGCTGCAGGTGCATGTCTGCCAGAGGTCCTCCTACGAGCAGCACCAGCCACATGCCTGTGTGGCACATCACCAGTCATTACACTGGCAACATGTTGTGTAGTCACACCTTCTGTAGCCACCACACATTCCTGTTCAACGCCAACAGACGCTGACTGTCCTTGCTCTATGGGCAACGGTGATGTGGTATGTGTTGGCATCAGAACCGTGTGCGGGGAAGAGGGGGACATGGGTGGGATGGTAACCAATGGCACAGATTCCGCCCCTGATAACCCTGCCTGTACCTCATGCATATGGTCATCACCGCTAGTATCTGTGGGGACACTAACATCAGATGGACCGCAGGGGGGTAACGCACCTACACCACCTGTGAATGCAAAGACATACTGTAAGGTACATTATACACAGACACACACACACACACACACACACACACAGACACACATAGACACACACAGACACACCATGCATGTGATATTTCAGATGGCATGCAGCATTCCTGCACTGCAGCACAGGGAATGCAGCTCAGACATTAATACTGTTAGTATGCATACCACCCTGGGGTGCACACTACATCAAGCAGGTGTCATATCAGTAGGCATGCAGTACACACAATCATGGTAATTTGCATGCATCACCGTGATACACCATGTGGCCACAAACAGGTTAACAGTACACATGGCTGACATTACCTTGACATGTAATCCGCTGACATGTGCAGTAACATGTATACATGTTTGACACAATGGTGTCCTGACACATGCACAGCATCATAATGGGCCTCACAGTGCAGTGTTGTGTGTACAGCCTACAGATAGAATGCATGTTTAGCAAATGTGTATGTGCAGGGGTGGTTAGTGTGAGCCGTGTACATAGCTATACAGTGTGGAGTACAGGCACTGTGCCATTGCATGGCAACATGATGCATGTATGTTGCTGTGCAATGCATAACATGGGCGCATTGCATTGCCATGACTGCAACACAGTCATGCGGTTCCACAGACCGTATATGGTAGACATCAGTGACACCTCCGGTGGCTGCAGACAGGCATTCCGGTTGTCTGGTGTAACACATCAAATGTACAAGTGGTCCACTATGGCTATGATTGCACTATGTGTGGACAATGTGCAACAGGGTCTATCCACATCAGACATACTGTGTGGCAACATGCCTGAGGCTATCACCCATGGCCATGTGTGAACAGTTGCTGGACAGTTGTGTGTGATGGGCATCTTGTACACATGTCTGTGGTGTCCCATGTGACATACACCCATACATGTCAGAGGTGTCACAATCCACAGGGCTATGCAGACAACAGTGTGGATGAGTGTTATGTCGGGTGTAAGTCATGTGATGGTGTGACAATATTGCGGACAGAACACCACAAGCTTGGGACATGTCGGGTGGCATGTCACAATGTGTGCACACAATGCAGGGGCATATGTCACAATGGTGACACCTGTGTGCTGCCCAGATCACTGCTCACTGTGTGGTACTGTGTGCACACCACAAATGTTGTTCCAATGCATACTACATATGCATCCATTGTAGAACACCTAGACCATTGTATGCATAGCTGACCGCACATATCACATTGACAGGTACTGTGGTTTCATGCCGGTGTATACTAACGGTGTATCTGTTGCACATGGGTGGCATGTGTGTGTGTGGTGGTGCAACCTGTATAACGTGACTGGAACAAAACCCGGGTGTGCATGTTATACCTGACCACATGGCAAATAACTCTACACTGTAACATGCCTGATACTGACAACAGTCTCACCTGCGACAGACCCATGTCTGTGCGACATGCCAGAGGTACCTGTATAGGGGCGACACAACAGTATAAACATTATCCATGACTGTATGACAGCCACAGTTCACACTGTGCATGTGAACACATGTACCTGTGTGATAGCATATGGTATGCACACGTCTACATACACAATGTAGCAAACTGTAGTATGCAGCTTGTGTGCCCATATACCTGGCATGTGTTGTTACTTTACATGATGTACAGTGACACCTGCAACTACAGTGGATATCATACTCATATGCAGGACTGACTTACCAGGCAACTCCAGGCTCGTTGGTTGGGAGACACCCACCTCCACGATGGCGGCTAGTGTTTCCGCATGCTGTTCCCTGGGTGTCCACAGACTGGCAAGTAGCTCCTCTGTGTGTGTGTGAGTGGGGGCTGGGTTGGTGGCCCACCACCTGTTCCACCTTGTTCTCTGGCGATTGCAGTGGCACGCTGTTTCGCATGCTGTATCAGGTCCGTGCAGTGTCTGCGTACCTGCTGGTAGGTGCGGTTGTTGCCACCCATGTCATTCACCCTCCTGCGTATATCCTGCCACAGGTCATCCCGCTGCTGAGCATGCTGTGGCACATGGCTGAACAGCACGTCATAGTTGTCATGCAGCAATGGTATGATGACATCATCCTCCTGGCAGCTGAAGGCTGGGAGCCGTGAACGTGGCATAATCTTCAAGACATAATGATGGTGACAGGTCACATTCACACTGATGTACTGGCATAAAGCTGAACATACATTGCTATGACATGTACGACATCTGCACAGTAATCTCTGAGAAGCATCATGACACTGACACAGCTGACGTGTTGCTGTCACACCTGTCACACCGTTATGCAGTGGATATCATATCTCTGTGTCAACTCATCACAGTGTGCATACTCCATGTAGATGGTAACTTGCTGTGGACATGTGTACTTGCCTGCACCTGTGTTCTTACCAATCTGCACATGGCCCTATGTGTCCACAGTACTACTGTTCACCTGGATGCTGTGTATATGTCACATAGCATCAGACACAGCCGTTATGGACGTCAGCAGTGACACTGCACACATACACACGGATACCTGTACATGCATGTGTTTTGCCATTAACATCTACTCAGCACTGTATGGGTGTTGAACATCCTGCCACGGCTCGCCTGTATTGCACATGTGATACACATGGGACAATGTCTATTCATATGACATTTGCAGGGATGGGCAAACATAGCATGTGCGCACACGTTGTACATGCTGTCACACAGCAATCGTGACACCACAGGGTGCATCAGTGCCACATTACTGATCCAGTCAGTTGATAGTGCATGTACCATGTGGCCATCGCACCATGTATGACTGTGATGCCACGTGCAGCCTTGATGGACAGGGTTGCATGGTCTGGCAGGGTATATCACATATATGGCACAGGGATATGTCCAGCCTGTGGAATACCAGTATTAGGACGGTGGCTGTCCATTCCATATGTCATTTATATGGGTATATGGACATGTCGCATGTCCATCATCATGGTGTGGACAATGTCCTTCTGCAAGGTAGGCAGCATGCTGCATGGTGGGGGTGTGTATTGTGCATGCTGGTATCGCACATCCATGCATAAACATTACCCCTGACAGGTGCTATGTGCTGTACTATTGTTCAACACAGTGCTGTATATGCCCACACGGTGATATCCCGTGCACATGGATGGTACCCCAACTTGACATGGGTACCTCATATGTCTACATCCAGTGCCTGCTGTCACCACCATGTCGGCGGGTGCACTGCACAGCACCATCCCTTCCACAGTGACCATGGTGTTAGGCACAGCGTATGTATTCATTTATGGGGACGGGGATGTTCACATAGCGGTGGCAATGCTGGTATCATCCATCAGACCGTACCCTTATGACACACACCTCACACACACAGCCCATTCAGTATGTTGTTCGCAACACTGACACAGCTATACTACTAGGTCAGGTCCATTCCCAGCCGTACATACACAGATGCATAACATGTCTCTCTGTGGAATGGGCTACAATGACGGTGGTGTTCAACACATACCGTGTTCGACTGTAGCTGGCGCTGATGTTCTGTGCACATGTCAACACATTAACCCTGTTCTACTATAGCCAGCAGTGATGTGCTGTGCACATGTCAATGCTGCACATTGTGTTGATGTCTGTCTGTCAACAGGCCACTGGTGGAACATGCAAAGGTATTTGTAATCAAATATACATGCCGCCCTGTACAGCTGTACTGCTAACATCTCAGGTGCTAATGTGTCATGGACATGCACGCCTTACCCGGAAAGGTGATAGTTCATTGCCACCCTTACTCATCACCGCTTGTGGGTTGCTATTATCCAACACCCTATTTGAATTGTACGGTCAAGCTATGCACCTGTGCAGGACATGTGAGCATGTAATGCGCTACTGATTACCTTTGCACCCATTGCACAACATGTCACACAGGTATGCTGGCAGTCATACACTTTGCAGCTTGCTCAAGGTACATCAGGTGTTGTACACACTTAACACACATATCCTGTGGGACATGGTCATAAGTACAGGCATGTCCAACCATCACATGCCAGTGCTACCTCTATATGACGGATATGTCGTACATGTGGCAATACAGCAACTGTCACATGTACTCGTGCAATGGTCCCCTACGAACGTACAGCAGTACTGCCTGTGGGAGATGTGCTTCTGCATCCATGCTGTGCCCATAGCTGTCAGTTATACATCATTATGTGCAACATACCTCATTTGGTGTTCTAACAGGTGCATGTTCATCAAGGTTCCACATTGGAAGGGTCTGTCACACATTAATTGTTGTACACGGTTTACATGCCAGCCATGGCTTACTAGATAGGAATCATAGTAATTCATTGGGATATCATATTTATACATTAGAGCAGCGTATTTCAGCCATCATATACCCTTCCTAGTTGACACTGTTAGTCAGCCAGTAGTAGGTGTTCTACGATCTGCACATTAGTCACACAGTACAAGGGCTACTGTTACCCATTCTGGGGACAGGGTGCTGACAGCTGTGGATGGGGGTAATGCTGTTGACAGCCATGACTGCACCTGGCGGTCACGTCTGGATGTGTAACATTCACATCACACACCTACCATCACGTAGTACCACATCGTCTACAACAATGGACATTCCTGCAAGAACAATGTATGCAATATGTCTGTATAACCACTGTAGGCACCACTGGTGGCCCCCAGCTTGGCAGCCAACATCACCAGTGTATATCCCGCAGACTCATGGGTTACAACATTCACAACACACCAGTCACAGATGACTCTGTTGTGAATCACAATGCCGTTCCACACATCATGTTACACAAGGCATCATGCACTGAGATGTTGCAGACGGGTGAACACCTCTGCAACCCAACATACACACACATGACACATCACCTGATACAATATATCTCTTATACATCATGTTATTGTGACTGCCCTGTGATGGCAATACACAGACTACGTGTACTGGGACATGCAATGGCTCCCCGGTGTTATAGCCCTCTGGGTGTGTGTCTACCCATGGTGTACATTCGGCAGTGGTCTGGACACATGAACACTGTACATTGACCTACTGTGTCACTGCAACAGTTGCCTATGCTCCTGCTGTTATTGTACAGGCATGTGGTATCTGCCCGCTATGACAGTCCAGGTCAAACACAATGCTGTGGCACGCATGACCTGCAGCCATCGGCCTGGGCTGTAGAGCACACATGTACATCTTCACATGCTATACTGCCTCTCTGGCAGTTTCACATAGCTGTCACCGGCAGGGCTGTAACTGGCAGGCATGGCATGGGGCCATGTGGAACAATGCTTGCATCTTCCACTGTGATGCACACATGCGAGGCGCACACACTATTGCACCGCTCACATATCTCTGTGGTGACTGGGACCTGCCTCCATGCTCTGCACAGAACACCTGCGATTACGGATTGTACACGGACCGTATCTTCCAGGCACATACCTGGACCGGAACACCCACAGATATGGGGTTCACACATCACACTGTGTTTTGCACACATCCTGGATAGTTGCTTAGCACAATGCATCATTGGTGCTCCATGTGCAGATAACAGTGTTTGTGACCGCCATACACATTGTAACACGCAACAGAGTCGACATTGTACACCACAGGTTACATACCGTCTGTGATGTTATAGTGTACATTGGGCCTCAGACAGCTACTACTGCTGTGTGCTGACAGTAACCCACACTTCCCTGGGATAGACACCCATGTACCTACACATGCTTGGGTCATGCACTCCGCTCAGCTGGATGACACAATACACAACACATACCATACCTACACTACCCTTAGCATGAACACTACCTCCATGTGACTGGTGTGTCACACCTGGGGTTGTCCCCTCTTTGGTGGGTTCCACACATATGCTACATGGCCTTGCTAGCCACACCATGGAAACACACCCATCACAGCATACACGGAACATGTGTACTACAACAACTACTACAGACGTCTGCTGACAGCAGTTGTTAACATCATGACACCTGAGCAGATGGACACTACACATACATATGCTGACACATACCACTGTGCACTTCAGTAGCATGTACACAATTGCAGGAATCATGCTATCCCACACAGAGACATGGCGGTACTGACCAGTTCACAGATGCCACTGTGGTGGCCATGTTCCATGCACATATGATATACAACCACAAGTACAGGCTGTTGCACAGTGATGTACATTCACATGTGTGGGGTGCATCACTTGTCAGCCATGGTGGGTCCTCAAGGTCCATCATCACATACTCCACGGCTAGCTACCTACACATGACTGCCGCACATGGCAGTGTGGGGCCTCAGGCATTGTGGTGGTATGTCAGTATTCTTTGGCAACATCCACATCTGATGTCACATACAATAGTCAACCAAGCATTGCAGACCGAGGTAATGTTGGCAACGTGCCAGGCGATGGCGTACTTACCGACAGTACACCCTCTCACTCACTACAGGGTTGCAATGCGTACATGAACATCGTAGTGTCCCTGTGGTCACATACACAGTACTGACATACACACGATATGTCCTGGGACACTGGCCCAATGTCACCTTCCAATGTCCCTGGCTGTAATGTCCCACCAACCTGTTCGGTATATGTCACCACACCAGGCCACTATATTCACTGCTAGCCTTTTGTCAGACATTGTGGACCCTGACTGCCGCACAGTGGCATTTCTCGCACTACACACGGGCGGCACTGCATTGCACGCGTGGGACTATAGTCATACACTCCTGACTGGACCATTCTGCATGGCAATGGGGCACATCATCAGGAACATGATTCCCACACACATTGATGGCCTCCAGTCCTTTCCTAGCACCCGGGTTGGGCTTGTGAATGCCATGGCAAGGCACATACACATGCTGGGCACCTGTCATACAGTTGCTAGGGCAGTTGAGGATGGTATGGAGGCCAACACATCATACGTTGTCCTCACATTGCCTTTCAGCACCATTCCACATTCTGGTATTGACAACATACACATCCACCTGCACATCATACCCTGTGTCTCAAGATGTTATGCTATGTGGCTCATGGACAGTACACACAGTGGTGCCAGCATACCATAGTACCTACTACATGTCAGGTACATATTGCATTACACAGTCCTCAGTCATAGGGCCACTCATGTTCACTATATGCTTACATACAGTACATGCTATCACAGAGTACTGTCCATGCCTAGATTTCCCACACCTACATACCAAACGCCATTATTGCTCCACCAGCTCATACCGATACCAACCATATGGGTGTCAGTGTGACGGATACTTCATATGAGTATCATGGCATCAAGATGCATGACACATGGTGCATGCACATCACCTTTGCATAACATCATTCACCCACTGACTATCACATGGATAGTGGTCCCCTACATACATATCACATTGTACATGGTTGCAGTACACACATACGCCACACACAGTCCTGTGGTTACTGTATTCCACTGTGGCAAGGCTATCCTTCTGCAAGGCCACACCTATCTGTACTATGTGTGATGCTGGTACATAGGTGGGCATTGTACCTGTGAACTACGCACATCTACACACAGTCAAGGGTACAATACCACATTTATGGTGTACCTTCCACAACAGCTACAGCTTTACATGGCACAACATTGACATGCCATGATGTTTACTGGGCTCAGACAGTTTACATATGCGGCTGTAATACGGACAACACATCTGTACACATCTGCATACCACATACTCAGGGGTGTCTTCTGCTCTGACACGACCCATGTACACCACATTATTGATGCATATACTCCTCATACATGACATCTGCAGTGGGCATTGTGAACGGAATACTCCTGGATATGTGCACACACACCACACTGCATGGGCTGTGCTTCTGTGTTACTTCCACAAACCTAACACACACCAGGCTGTGGCACATAGGTCCTGTGTACATCCCGCAGGGACACACGATAGCACTGTTCATGTGATACCTCTGCTGTTTGAGTGACACATGTAGTCCTGGTATCACCACAGCAGCTGTACTGTGTAGAGGTGCAGTTGACACCTGCCTCTGCTGTTCAAAGGACACTACCATGGAGAGGTGACACTACTGTGTACACTGCACATGTGCTTACACATGGACGTGCCAGACTGCATTGTAGCCCACTGTGCACCTGTGCAGATACTACAAGTCCTTTGTGCATGGTTACTTGGTGTCCCTTCCATTTAGAGTAGCTATCATGCTACTACTATGTCCCATACCTACAGGCCATATGTATCCTGTTATTGTACATACCAATAGGAGATACCTGTGTTATGCATGATATGCCTGTGATACTGTGTATGATATCTGTCATATCTACCTAGACAACTATACATTACACATATTTCACATAGTATCCCCTAATGCAGAGCATACTTGCACGTCGGCCACACCTTACATATGTCATCAACGGTATATGCTCATACACATGTGTGCTGTGACAGTATACGTACATGTACTATCCCCTGCTATGGCACTTCCTTGTTGGACATCCACTGCCAGCAACAGCGTGTGGTATGGCATTGTTCTCTTTAATGCCCTCCTGTAGCATCCCTTGTGGTGTCTCTGCTGTGTACATGATGTCCCACTGCTGTACACATGGTGTCTACAAGCGTTGGTATGCTCAGCAAGACATCACTACATAACTACCTTTCACCACTTTCTGCATTACGGACAAGTGTAATTAATTACAACCACCATTCACATACAGTACAGCTTATTAATACAGATCATGCGTTACACAACCTTACATATATCGTTTTCGGTAGTACAACGCTGTTTCAGTATGAGCATACGGTTTGAATATCCTGAGAGTCATCCTTATATACATCGATACCTGCAACATGTGAATCCATCCCACCAATTGCTGTTCCTCAGTGAGTACTTACGTGCATATCACCTGTGCATCTACTCCATTCAGAAATTACGCGTCGATAATGGGGTATAATTGGATTCTCCACCTGGGTGTTGGCTATTTGCCCTACCTTCATGGAGATGGTCTGTATTGTGTTATGTTATGTGTAACTGCAACTGCTATGCATAGGGACAAGTATATTTTGAATTCATGTCACCCATGGATTGTGTGTGACAGGTGTAGTATTTGGTTCAACATGTGGGTGTACCTGTCCTGCCGACGAATGATAACGATGTATTGCATTCCAAACTGTAACATGGCTGTTTTTTTCCTTTATACAATGCATGCAATTATGCATCCGCCTTTAATTGTGTCTCCCACGCGATATGTTGTGGTTATGCAGATGTCATTGACTGACTGTATGTTTGTGCTGCTATTACGGTTTGTATTCCTTTAATATCTACGGTGGGGATATCGGTGGTTGTACGTAACGGATACGGTTTGTGGGCCTTGCATCTCTACATAGACAGTATAGTTGTCTGTGTGCTCCATCCCTACTTGGAGAGTTAACAGTTAATAGTCTTTTGTTATGGGAGTGTAGGTTGGGCTGTTGTTAATTGGTTCCGATATCGTCTGCAGGTGAGCGTGCTGCATGTATACCTCCGTAACTTCTGTGGTATATCAGCGGCTATGTGTACGTGAGTATTTACGTGCATATCAGCTGTGCATCTACTCCATTCGGAAATTACGTGTCGATAATGGGGTATGATTCGATTCTCCACCTGGGCGTTGGCTATTTGCCCTACCTTCGTGGAGATGGTCTGTATTGTGTTATGTTATGTGTAACTGCAACTGCTATGCATAGGGACAAGTATATTTTGAATTCATGTCACCCGTGGATTGTGTGTGACAGGTGTAGTATTTGATTCAACATGTGGGTGTACCTGTCCTGCCAAAAAATGATAACGGGGTATTGCATTCAAAACTGTAACATGGCTGTTGTTTTCCTTTATACGGTGCATGCAATTATGCATCCGCCTTTCATTGTGTCTCCCATGCGATATGTTGTGGTTATGCAGATGTCATTGACTGACTGTATGTTTGTGCTGCTATTACGGTTTCTATTCCTTTATTATCTACAGTGGGGGATATCGGTGGTTGTACGTCACGGATACGGTTTGTGGGCCTTGCATCTCTACATACACAGTATAGTTGTCTGTGTGCTCCATCCCTACTTGGAGAGTTAACAGTTAACAGTCTTTTGTTATGGGATTGTAGGTTAGGCTGTTGTTATGTGGTTTCAATATCGTCTGCAGGTGAGCTCGATGCATGTATACCTCCGTAACATATGTGGTATATCAGCGGTTATGTGTATGTGACAACTATCCCTTGTCATTCTGTCCCAGATATTTGCAGTCATTGTGGTCCTGTTGTTGGCATAGCCTGTTTGCCAGTGGTTGCCTCATATTCAAATGGGAATTGATTGTTTGACACTTGTGGAACACACAGCGGTGTTTACGGGCCAACACGTGGCCACGGTCAGTACTGGGGTAGCACATACTTTTTCCACGGAACATACCTATTGCTGTGTGACTTTGCCAACGTATCATATTGCATGTAACATATCAGTGTCGTACATACAGGAATGACTATTACATACGTCCTTTCCATTTCTTATGGTGAATATTCCTGTGCTACCATCTGGAACATATTCACTTTGTATTGTTCTATGTCAGGACACACCTAGCCAGGGTGGGGCTGTCACTACTACTATGGGACTAGTAGTGAACATATGCCTGAGGCTAGTGTACCGTATGCCTACACCTAATATTCTGCTCTGCCTCTACCTTGGCACCAACATACACATGTTGCAGACACACACACATTACACTCACACAGCGACGCACACTGCACCCTCAACGCACACGTACACATACTACGGCACTCACGGGGACGGTTGCACACAGTACCTACATGGACTGCAACACCGGCAGCAGTGACTACCTCTCCCTTCATATCATCATACTATTACACGCGCATGTACTGCTACAGTACTGTGTTCTGTCGGTCTTTCAGCCTTGCGGTTATGCATATCGGTATGTTACACGTTCCATGGTTGGTGGTATCCTATTATTGTGAACCTCCCGGATGTTGAGAATGTCGTTGCACTATCTATACTATGTACAGATATCGCTGGATACATCTCAGTCACCTTATATCCCTCTGCTTCCCTTTCTTATCTGTATTATATATATGTATATGTGTACATATTTATCTATATATATATATATATATATATATAGATATATGTATATACATACATATATACACATATATATATATATATATATATATATATATATATGTATATATATATATATATATATATATATATATATATATATATATATATATATATATATATATATTTATATATATGTGTGTGTATACATCTTGTGGCGAACGTGGCAGGCACACAGCAACGCCATATGCTGTAGGACTCATGTACTGTTCAGGTGTTGGCGTTACATGTTCCACTGGCTGTTGGGTTTACAGTGTTTGGGGGCTGCCTATGTTGGAGTCACACATAAGGCCACCCATACATTACACTTTACAGGTGGTCATGTTTGTGTGCAGTCCATTTCACTGTGTGTGCAGGTGAGGAGGTGTCAGTCCATGGGGCCTACGCTGTCAGAGTATGTGCTATACGTTCCCTCTTTGCCAAGGCGTAGGCATATTGGGTACGCCTCCCTCTGCCTACTGGGGCTGGCACAGTGTGTTCATGGTCTGGAACCCTCTGTGCCTGGACTGGCCTTGGCAATTGTGGTGGGCTTTGTGGCCCTTCACCATTATGTCCCTGCAGCAGCTGCTTCCGCAGGATCATATTATGTAGCATGGCACATACTATGAATATGTGGGCACATGTGCCTGGAGAGTACTGCAAGGCTCCACCAGATGTATCCAAGCACCAGAATTGTGATTTCAGCATCCCGAACACACGCTCTATGATTATTCTGGTTTGTGCGTGTGCCTCATTATGGCGTTCTTGCATGTGTGTGTGTGCATTTTTGATGGGAGTCATCATCCACAGCTCCAGTGCATAGCCAGCATCCCCCACAAGATGGCCTTGTGGGATGTCCCCCCTGACAAATACCTGATACAGCTGTGAGGCATGCCAGATATGGGAGTCGTGGTAACTTCCAGGGCTGCCAGCACACACATCCATGATAATGCCCTGGGCATTGCACACAACCTGGCAATTGATGGAGTGGAATCCCTTGCGGTTTATGTAGCGTCTACCCTGCTCGCCAGGTGGTGACTTGATTTGTATGTGCGTACAGTCTATCGCACCCAGTACCTCCGGGTATTGTG